>NC_053425.1:58821504-59121504 GCF_007990345.1 Gossypium hirsutum | reverse complement strand
TAAGAGTTACCAAGACTAGGGATAAGCCCGATAAATTTTTTCAAACATTTTCACATTTGAAACAGTATACTAAAGTGAAATAAGGGCCATTGTGAAAAATAAGGGACATGGTCGTGTCCCTAAGTCGTGTGGATCTTGGAGACTGTATGTATCCAAAAAAAAATTCTTCTAGTATTCACATGGCCGTGTGGTTAGCTTGTGTCTTTCACACGGCCTTATGGATTTCGGGAACTGTGTGGTTTGAAATTTAGGAGATAATTTGCCAATTTCACAATTTTAACATTTATGCCCCCACACACAAAACTTGAAATGAAACCAAACCAACCTACAATTTATGCATAGCAATCACTCATAGTACTAACATATTATCATACATCACAAGCATAATGAGATTTTGATTAAGTTCTCAAATTGCTAAAGTTTGTATTTTAGTCCTTCATACCCAAGTCTCAAACTATATTACCTATGTACATGCCAACTAAGCCAAAAATTGAATATCATACTTTCTGCTAAGCTTTATGATATGATGAGATGAGTCACAATCACTATCCTAGCTCGTCAGTTTATCTCCTACCTACGCATTGGAAACAAATGCATTAAACCGGTGAAGGCTTGTAAGTACAATAATAATTTAAACTATTAAAATATCAATTTCTATTAACTACCTTATATTATACTTCCAACATCCAATTCTTACTTATTAACATCAATAAGCAAATATTTTTCATTCAAATACTTACTGTGACTTACCTTGTCACATTAACCATTCTTTTCTTATCACATTGTATTTTATAGCCCATGATAGATTTAATAGAATACTTAGGATATAGGAAATAGATGTAGAGTTGCACCAAAGTGCATTAACAGAACAAAGTTAGACAGAAGTGCTATATCAGAACGGAGGGCATCGGAGTGCTTAACAAAACAAAGGGCATGCTAAATTTATTAATGGCATGTCATCTATATCCTAATAGTTCACATTTCGTCTACATGGGCTTTACTTTTCTAAAACCAAAAGATTTACTCAATCAACAAATATAATATAACTTTTCACCTTTCACAATTTAGTTCTCATTTACATAAATACACTATAACTTGTAAATTTCATTACACATTTGATGTTTATAACATTATATCTTCTCAACATTTCAAAACATCATGACATATTTTATTCACCTTACAAATTAGTCCATTTTTCCACTATCATCATAAATCACTTAAATCACATAACTAAAATTTTAATCATACTCATTAGTATTCACTAATAATTTCTACATTTAACATTAATAGATTAGTAATTAAACTATTTAATTAACATAATTTATAACTAATTTGGAATTAGACAAGGTAAAATTTTTGATGTACTTACAAGCAAGGCTTGGATGTATTTTTCTTTTGCCTTACTCCTTGGTCACCTCTTTCCCTTTGTTTTCAATTTGATCCTCACATTTCTTCTCTTTTTCTTCATTTCCATATTAAAACATATAAAACTCACATGTTAAAATTATAATCAAATAACATTTTTATGTTATTTTAATGGAATACACATGAATCCCCTGGAAATTTCATATCTTACCTTGTTCTCAAGGAACTGATTTCTATTATTATTTTCTCCCTCTTCAAAAAATCATATTGATGCTTCTTCTCATGAAACTAAGGTGACTACTAGTCTTATCTATTGAATTTACTAAGAAAACATCAAAGAAATTGGAGGAATTGAGCTTGGAATAGCTTACAAATGATGGAAGAACTTGTTTGGAATAAAAACAAAAGTTGGATAGAAAGATTTTTTGTGGTGACGTTTTGGGTTGTTCAAGAAAGATGAAAGCTTTTCATCTTTCTTCATATTTCTACAAAATTCCTTAAAAAATCTCTTAATTTAATAGTTGAAATAAATATTTTCAATTTAAACCACAAAATATCATTTGACACAATTTTATCCTTTAATCATTTTGTTTCCATAATTATTTTATTTAACTAATTACTATTTTATCCTTTATCTTTTCATAATACCATATATGAATCATACTCTATTTTGGTAAAATTTTATCTTTAGTCCTTCCTCATTTTCACTAATTCCTTGGATTCTTTTTTTTTTAACTTTTAACTTCCTACTTTAGCCACAATAATTTTTATTCTTCTACAATTTAGTCAATATAATAAATTAATTTTCCTCATCTAAAAGCATTTTCTAATTTCCTATGGGCTCTAGCTACTATCTATATTAACACTAACACTCAAATTTCCTATATTATTCATTTCTAAAAATTCTCTAATACCTAACCCGACTTAGCATTGTACCTAACTTCAAGGCATAACGCAGATGTTACATCTCGCTTCCATTTGCTTTACTAGTTTCTCCTCCATTCTTAGCATAAAGGTTGCCTACCTATAGAACGTAGTTGAGAAAACAACTTAGTTGAGAAAACAACTAAAATGGGAAGATGTCATGTATGCTTCAAGATGACATTAATAGACTCTAAGAGGTTGGTGGTCATATGTCCATTGTAACAGCCCGTTTTTTAGTGGTGACAAAGCAGTGGTCTCGGGATCATAAATTTTCATTGTGTTGGCTCGTAAATGTTATTTATAAAATATTTATGAGGCCGTTAGAGTTGTATTAATTTTTTGTTAAGAAATTTTATCATTTAGATAGCTAATTAAAGAAAAATGACTAAATTGTGAAAGGTGCAAAACTTAGTAATTATTGCATTTAAGTGGCCAAATAGCTTAATTAGTAAATGAGGAAGGAGTTATGTAGCAATTAGTCCCTAGTTATTTTTGTGGGACGACATTATACGTAAAAATAATAAAATAAAACATGTTTTAATGGCAAAATGGTAATTAACATGAAATTAAAACAAATTAATTACGAAAGGATATCATCTTCTTCTTCATTTTTGTTTCATGGTTGGCCGAATATACATGAGGAGAGAAACCTAACATTTGGCTAGTTTGAAGCTTTGCATAGGTAAGTGTAGATATCCATTTCTTGTAATTTTTATGCTTTTGAGATCGTTGCAACTAGGTTCAGCTAGCCCGCACCTTCGTTTTTGAATCTGTTAAAAATTTTAGAAATTGTCATTGATGAATCTTGAAAGTTTTTTTATGATAACTATGTTGATTATTGTATTTGGTTGTTTTGTGAAGTGATAACTAAGCTCTCAAAGCTTATTCTGTGTGTTTTTCCTATGTTCGTATATTTTCGAAGTTTTGCTCAGGTTGGAAGTCGATGGAGACATCATCACACTATCCGATTATCATTTCGATAAATAATGTTTTGAGTTTTGGTTATGTGGCATGTATAGGCTAGAAGTATGTGAATATGTTTTGAGATGTAAATATATGTTTTGCCAAGTAATATGGCTTGATAATGGATGTGATTATGGTTTGGTTTTGTTATGGTTTACGTGATGAGAAAATGGTATGTTTTGATGCAGATGAATGACTAAATGAAATGGTCATTTTGGTATGTGCTTAATTGTTAAATTTGGTTTAAGTTTGGCATGAAGATGGATAAGAAATTGAGATGTTGGTGATGTATGATTGAATGAATTTGACTTACGATTTTAATATGTTTTGGTATAGATATTAAGCATGAAATAGATTGATGATTACATGATTTGAATGGAGTGTTTTTTTTTTAGATTGAAATTGGCTGAAAATGTGCTATATTGGTGCTTAGTTTTATGCTTGTAGGTATGACCCAAAATGGGTGGCAAATTGGTTTTTCAAATGCCCTATTTTTGTCCACACGGGCAGAGACACGGGTGTGTGTCTTAGCCGTGTGCGACACATGGTCATGTAGCACGATCGTGTGTCCCTTGGGGTACCCTACGATTTAAAGTTAGTCTCGAGCATGGCCAAGGCACATGGGCGTGTGCCTAGCCATGTGACTCAAGTTAGTTTCGATTACAGCCAAGGCACACGGGCGTGTCTTGTGGCTGTGTGAATAAGTCAGTATGTATGCCCTGATTTGAAACGGTCTAAACACACGATTGTGTCTAATGCCGTGTGAGGCACACGGCCTATTCACACGGGCGTGTGACCTTTGTAATTTTGACATTAAGTCCCTTACATATGTGTTCAGTTTAGTCCCGACATCTTCCTAAAGTTGTTTAAAGTCTCGTTGACCTATGTAAGGGACTTAATGTTGTTGTTTGACTACGATATGCATATGCATGACTTTTGATTGTGAAATGATTTTGAAATGTTTCGTTTGTCTGATAACGCTTTTAACCCTAGTCCGACGACGGATATGGGTTAGGGTGTTACATTTGGTTATTATCAGAGCTATGGTTTAATCGGTTCTAGGACTACCATAGCGTATGTGAGTCTAGCTATACATGCCACATTTAACCTGCGGTAGTATGATATCTTCTGACTCTGATGAAAATTGCTTTGATGAGAAAGATAAGTTTCCACCGAGCTAATTATGATAGTACAGAATATGTACTCAAATGTTTGAAGGGAAATATGTTGATTATGAGTTGAAACTCATAAAGGTATAGATCAAAGAGTATGACATTTTGGTATTTATAAATGTTATAATTATATGAGCATATGAGACATGATATTTTAGTTACAATTGCTATTTAAAATGCTTTGATTGTGAATTTGTGATTTAAGTTGGCATATGAACAATATGTTAAGAACAAAAGTGATTAAAAGCAAAAGTTTATTAAATGATTTGAGAATGTGAAATTAGTAATGAACTGGCTATTTGTGATAGTATGTGTTATGTGCATTTATGTATTAGAGAGTTAAATTTGAGGCTTTACTACCCTCACCCCCTTATCCGTAAAATGTTAAAATGAAATCTGTAAGATTTGGGTAGAATAAGACTACGAGTGCAGAATTACAGAAGCCTGTGTTCAGAAGATTAGCATGGTCCCTGTGCAAGGATGACACACACAAATTGAGAAACGAATGATTATATGAGATGTGTATCTGATTTAGGTAAGTACCAAAATGTATACTATGTTTGAGAAAAAAAGGTATGTATATGTACAAGTGATGATATGAGATACAAGTATGAGAAAATATGCTATATGTGTAATTGATTTGAGAATATGTGAAATGTATATGAACTATATGGTCAGAAAAGTGAATGAATCAAAAATGAAGACAGAATTAAAAGAGATATTGGATATTATTGAAGATTATTCAGATTATGCAAAATCACTATTATGAAGAAGTTAACTCCGATTAAATGACCTATTCAAGTATGATATCTAAAGAAAGGTATTAGCTGAAAGTTCTTTTGAATGGATTTTTGTTATTGAAGGGGATAATATGAACTTAATGAAGATAGAATTAGTCAGTTGAATAATGGTTGAATTGCATTGGTAGCTGAGAACAGTAGTTATAGTCGTCAATTACTATGACTTCTTCTGGACATTCTGTGTGTACAATTATCTTTAGAAGTATATGTGACTGGTTAGTTTCAGAGAGAATTCTTATCATACGAGAATATTAGCTAAACATATAAATAGATGAAAGTATCATTGGTCTATTTGGGTTATGTTCGATATTGCTATGTCTTTCTCTGGTATTGATTCCCTTGTGTGGATATGAAAATCGATGGTAAAATCTGTGTGATGCTAATACTTGTTTCTACTCGTTATTGTTCAGTTGAAAATACATGAAGATTATATTACTTCTGTTACTGTGGATCTCAATATTTATGAATGACATTGTTCTATCTGGACATTTTTTAGGATATCATCGGGGTTGATATCATTCTATATGGGTTTTAATTTTCTGATATTCTGTGTAGCTTCAGATGTTGAAAATTTTGCTATTCTGGTTTTCTCATGAGTCTATGTCATTATCAATAAGAGATATCTATTTGACGAAAATGGCTACATCTATCATAATCATAATTTCTGTTCTGAAATTCGAAAGTACTACAATACTGTTATTAAAATTTTAAAAGTTTTGTTTCTGTATTAGTTGTTGTTCAAATCATATTTGATTTTCTTCTGGGTTCAAATGCTTATTTAACAGCCGGGATATTATCTATTGTTACGAGTGAGACATCGGTCTCATTATGACATTATGATTTCTATCTGAAAAAGGTGACTTCAGTATAATTCAGAACTTCGATGATTAATATATGAGACAGCTTTATTATAAACTCTTTTCTAGTTCTTGTGAAAGGTTCAACATCAGCAAAAGTGAAAATGTTAGAAGATCAAGATCAAATCTGTAAACTGATATGTTTGGGGCTATCCTTTTAGTGAGAAGAAAAGATTTCTTTAAAAAGACTGATTCAGTAGTTTAGTCTGATTTGAATTATTTGATTGAATAGTTAACTGGGTTATATGTGTTTGAATCTATCCACCGGGTTGAAGTGAACGCACGTGTAAATTGAAGGATAGTCTAGAGGAAAAATTTGCATTCTTGAAGACTTGATACAGAATTATATCTATCAGAACAATTCTATCTGAGAAATGTTGTGGTAAATTAAAGTTAATTCGATTGTTGAAGTTTTCCTTTTTGCACTGAGATATTGTCAATAGAAATATCAGTACTGGTTCAGCCTAAATTGAAGAAAAAGTTTATGATCTTTAGTCATGCGTCAATGAACAGTCTGAAGTATGTTCTAATAATAGATTGTACAGAGATATCATGTGATTCCATACGGTTAAAGTTGCATGTTGGTGATTACAAGAGTTTAAAATGTTTGACGTTGCAGAGTGAGACCTAAACTTGGTACAGCAAAGCTAGCTTGAATTGTTGAAAAACTTTTGAGTCTGTAAGTAAATATTATTATCTGAGGGAAATGATTATAGTTTCGGACAATCTGAATAAGAAACTTTTGTGTACTTTACGAGCAATGAATATGTGATTGATCTTATCAGATGATGAACAGTTGTTATTTGAATTAGAAGCTAAATAAATGTTTATGTAGTAAAGTCGTAAAGCTCAGAAATGTATCAACAAATTATAAGTTGAAAAGGGGGTTTAGCGTAAATTGAATTATGATTTAAAATGTAGCGCCCCGAATTTGGGCCTAGAAGTATTGGGCCTTGAGTATGTGTCCATAAGGAGGTTGTACATAAATATTTAATTGTGCAAGCAAATGACACAATTAAATGTCTACTTTGGTGGTAAATGGTCCTGAGAAGTGTTGGAGAAATCTTGGGTTCGAACCTGGGCTTTAGCAAAAAATTTTGGTTTAAGTGAATAAAACCCTGGGTGCTTGGATGAAGGCCTTTTAAATTATTGTGGTAAATAAATGACACAAGGAAGCATGTGGTCTAATGGTTGTGGTGTCATTATGAATGTAAGGGAGCCTGGGTTTAAGTCTTGGCTCTTGCAATTTATTTTGGTTTTTCTTTTAAAGGAACCTGGACTTTGGCCTATAGACCTTATAATTAATTGAGGCTAAAATGGTGACACAAAGAGCCTTGTAGTGTAGTGGCAAGGTAACATGTTGTGTAACTGTGAGGTCTAAGGTTCAAGTCCTAGGATGCACAATGGAGTATTTATTTTGCTGTTTGAGCGTATAGGAGGTGGAGTTGGACTGGAACTCTATGGTTGAAGTGGTCATATAAAAATAAGGAATTTTCTTAATGGTTGAAAGTAATCCCACATCGGGAAGCTAACATGGGAATTAGCAAGAAGCTGGCTTTAAATAGAGCGAACTTGTAATATCCTGAATTAGGGCTTAATCAGAATAGTGGTTTCGTGACCACAAATCTGAGATAGAAATAATTATTTTACAATGATTTTGATGTTTATGATATGATTGCATGATTGTGTGAAAATTTCGTGATGAAATTCTATGCCTAAAGTGCTTAAATTGAAAGTAGGGACTAAATCGAATAAGTTGCAAAACTTGCATTCTAGAAGTTTTTAGTATGAAATTGTTTTGGAATATTAATGAGGAGGTCTTAAATATCAATTTGACAAATTTTAAGTTCATGGGCAAAATTAGGACATGGAAGGAATTTTTGGAAAGTTTAGTAGTAAGGGTATTTTGGTCATTTAGTTATTAAAATGAATTAAAAACAAAATTAAAAGCCAATTTTTGTCCATCTTCTTCATTAGGCCGAAATTTCAAGGGTTCTCCATAGCTAGGGTTTGTTTCAAGCTTCCAAGCTCTATAGTAAGTGATTCCAAGCCCTGTTTTTAATGTTCTTTACGTTTTTAGAATCCCGGAAGCTCGATTAAGCTTATGCTAGCAATAATTCAACCTAGGGTTTATATTTGGAAAAATACCCATAGGTGAAATTTGTGTATTTTGATGTTTTATGATAGAATATGGGGTTTTAAATTATGTTAGACAACTTGTGCTACTCGGTTTTTAGTGAAAACAAGTAAAAGGGCTTAATCGGCAAAAATACCTAATAGTCACAAGTATATGTTAGATAGAGAATTTGATGTTGCCATAGAAGGGAAAAGTGATCAGCATGTTATAAAACATAAGAATAAGGAATAAAGTTTAATTCTCGAGCCTAGGGGCAAAAGTGTAATTATGCAAAAGTTTAGGGGCAAAAGTGTAATTATGCAAAAGTTCGTATTAAATGCTGTTTTGATAAATGTATGTATTAAATAAGATTAATTTGGTATTATAGATCAAGAAAAACGAGATTCAAGTCGTGATCGAGGAAAAGAAAAGATTGTGGACTAAATTGCAAAATCTTTATATTTTGGTACCAAGGTAAGTTCATGTGTAAATAATGTAGCATAAATGTTATTTTTAAGTTATTAATGTTAATTATATGATATGCTGATTTTTAATCGTGAAATATTATGCTTTGTGGTTAATGTTGAGTAATATGCAAATTATGTTTACTACTTGATAAATATGAATTGCTACCGAGTATCGGTTCCGATATTCCATGGAAGACGGCAAATGTGAGATCGAGGGAAAAATCCCGTTTGAACCTTAGGAATAGATTAGGATACAAGTGACATGTCACTAGGATGGTTGAGCA
This sequence comes from Gossypium hirsutum, assembly GCF_007990345.1. Lineage (NCBI taxonomy): Eukaryota > Viridiplantae > Streptophyta > Magnoliopsida > Malvales > Malvaceae > Gossypium > Gossypium hirsutum. Next base: position 59,112,556 of record NC_053425.1, on the reverse strand, counting down.
TCCGAACTCGTTGAGTTGAGTCCGAGTTCACTTATGGATGCAAATGTCTGAACTCGTTGAGTTGAGTCCGAGTTCGTGAGATGTAACTAGGCATCCGAACTCATTGAGTTGAGTCCGAGTTCATTGATGGATGCGAACGCCCGAGCTCATTGAGTTAAGTCCGAGTTCACTTAGGGGCGGGTTACATGATTTCTTGATTACATATGTGGCACTTACGTGCAAATTATCCATGTATCCGAGTTATATTTCGATGTGTTCAACGGGTGAAATTTCTAGTTTAATGGAAGAGCACTTAAGATATAAGTGACGTTTTGGGTAAGTGTTGTGTAATGGACACTTTGGACAGGTATGTTCTTAACCCTCGGGTTGAAAATAGATACAACAACGATAAGGTGGTAAGATGATGAATGATGTTTAAAGATGTGATATATGTTTTGGTGGTACCATGCTAAAGTTGTTTGGTATATTTGTATTGTTATGTTACTTGTTATTTACATATGAACTTACTAAGCATTTATGCTTACTCCTTTTTCATTCACTGAAGTTTTGAACAAGCCGGCTCAGGAATCGGGACAGGTCGAAAGTTCGATCACACTATCCAAAGGACTTTTATCTTGGTAAATGGCTTGTACAACTACTTAAGTATGGCATGTATAGCAATATACCTATTTTGTGTAAATAATTTTATGATATGGCCATGTTTGGTTGAGAAAATGTTTGATATTGATAAGTCATGGTGATGGCTAATTTAGATCATGTTTGATATCATGGAAGTTTAACAGGTTATCTAGTTCATAAAAATTCATGGAAAGATGAAACTTGCCTTAAAACAGAATATTGCTGCAGCAATGACATGAATTTGAAAAATCACTAAAAATAGTATAAATAGAACTAAATGATGAATAAGTTATGAAATTGAAGCTTAATGAGTCTATTTTCATATGGATTAAACAAAACAAGAATATAAATTATATTTTATGAGATATTTAAACTTTTGCGAAATAGGGCCAGAGTGATTTCTGGATCCCCTATTCTGACTTTAAAAATTCATAATAAATTTTACTAAAATAATTAGAAGTTTTATTTATATGTACAGATTTCTTATTGAGTCTAGTTTTAATAGAAACAAACATCATAGTCATTGAAATTTTTTATAGAGATATATCTGATTCGTAATACACAGAGGTCAGAGCAGTCGAACCCTGAAACAGGGGATACTTTAATTAATAAACTGTACTAATTGGCCCAATAAAAAAATTCTAGAAAAAAAATTAGTAAATAGATATATGAGTCTAGATTCATGGAAAATTTACGGATCTTGATTTCAAGTTTCGTAACTCGAGATATGATTTTTCTTGTAACTGTGACGCGAGTAGCTAGAAAGCTGTGAATGTAGAAACAAATGATTTGAAGTTCTTAAATTGATAAATTATGTTCGGTAACCCCTCAAGCTCGACTCCGGTGATGGTCTCGGGCGTGGGGGCATTACAAAACTAGATGAGTTGGAGGGGGAAAATGGATTAAGACTGAATGCGGGATGTCCCAAATTTGGTGATCGTGGACTTCGGCGCGTTCTCATAAACAGATGTGTATTTGCACTACTCTAGCTGTAGAACGGCAAATGCCGAAATGCCGGTCTCAGGGCGATGGCAGCCACATGAGCGTGCGAGCGCACGTATGGGAGCTTTGACGTGATGGTTGAGGCCATCATGAGTGCTCTCATGGGCTTAAGTTGCTTTGGGCCCATGGGCCAAAGTGGATAAATTGTATGATTGTGTAGTAAATATTTGATTGGACTATGTGAATTTACTAAAATACCCTTGTAGGGTAGAATTACTGAAATACCCTTGGTTTACAAAATTACCAAAATACCTCTGGTTTGTAAAATTACCAAAACACCCTGATTTGTGAAATTACCGAAATACCACTAATTTGTGAAATTATCAAAATACCCCTGATTTGTGAAATTATCAAAATGCCCTCAACTTGTAAAATTATCGAAATACCCTCGATTTGTAAAATTACCCAAATACCCTTAATTTGAAAAATTACCGAAATACCCTTAATTTGGAAATTACAGAAATACCCTAATTTATAAAATTACAAAAATACCATTGACTTTCAAAAATTACAAAAATACCATTGGTTTGAAAATTTACCGAAATACCCTTGGTTTGTAGATTTACCAAAACACCCTGTAGGGTGAAATGACTAAAATACCCCTAATAGGTAAAAAGACTATTCTGTCCCTCTAGGGTATATGACTCATTGATAATACAATTTGATTGATTTGACTATGTTTTTACTGAGAATGTATGACTGTGATTGGACTGTTGTGACTGTGATTTGTATGATTTTGTATGTCGTATGTATATTTGCTGCATTCATATAATATTATGTTGCACGTGGGTGGGGATGATGAAATGGAGGAAGAAATTGAGCATAGCATGGTTGCTTGACGACTGTGGATCCACCGATGGCTTTTAAGCCCAATATATGATTATTGACGACTTTGTATCGATCATATTTACCCGAGGCTATGTGCCGACTATATTACCGTCATTGATGGCTATGTGTCTAACATGATACAGCTACTGATGGCTTAAAGCCAATTATTCTGATTATGGCTTTGCGTCAACATACATATGGCTCTGTGCCAACCTGATTATGGCGGTGTGCCAAACGTATTTGCCTAAGGCTATATGCCAATATTTGATTAGCAGCTTGCTGCAATAAAGGTAGTATCGCAACCGGGCTACCATTGATGTGTATCAGATGGGTGGGTCGATATTTATATCCCCACATGATGTGTATCGAGGGACGGAGTTGGTGTGTAGCAATTGGATTATTGGGGTGGGTTGCACAGCATTGCATGTATGATATTATTGTGATATTATTGCGATGTGGGCTTCGGCCCAACTGAGGCTAATATGGGCTAAGGCCCAAAGGCCACCGTTATTGAATAGGGCTCAGGCCCAGACTGTTACTGTATGCACTGTTACTGTAATAGGCTCCGGCCCAGACTGATTCTGAATTCTGTCTACTTACTGACTGTTACTCTAGTAAGGGGATTACACACTGAGTTTTCATAAACTCACCCAGTTTATTAACTCTGCAGGTAATCCCCAGCATTAGGTGGATCGGTGTCGCAGAGGGACTCGGAGACGACCACACAACTGCACATGTTTTTCTATTTCATTTATTTAGTTTAGCACTTTGGTTTTTGATTTGGGTTGTATTAAGGCCTCTTTATTTTCTTAACTTTTTATTTGGGAAATTTATTTAGTATGCTTAATATCTGTTAGAAGTAGGACTCAGTTTTCCAAAACAACAATTGGTTTTCAAAATATCACATTTCCGCAATTGTTTAAAATTAAGCTTCCGCAGCAAGTAAGGTTTTAAGGGAATTAATGTTTCACAAGTTTTAAAATGGCCAGAGGTTTTAAATAGTAAGAAAGGTTTTCAATGAGAACATGGTTTTCGAAAAACACTTCAATGTGACACGCCAGATTCGGGCCTAACTTCTAGGCCGGGTATGGGGTGTTACATAGAATTTCAGATGTGGAATTGATAATCGTTTGTTGCTTCGAAAAAGAGTGTTTATACCAAGAAGCTCTGAGATTGTACAATCATTATTGCAAGAGGCTCACAGTGTCAATTAGTCTGTTCATACAGGAGTAACAAGATGCATGATAATCTGAGAAAGTGGTATTGATAAATGAGTATAAAACGTAATATTTCTAGCCTTGCATTTAAATGTCTAAGATATCAACAGGTTAAAGTTAATTATTAAGCGTCTTCAGGACCATTTCAGCATATTTTGATATATGTGTAGTGGTGAAATAGAATGTTGATGAATTTTGTATTGGGATTATCTCTTATTATTGAAAAAGATAGATGTTATCTGAATTATTGTTAACTGTCTAAATAAGTCTTTCCTTACGCATGGATTTCTCTTCTGAGCAAATCAGCTGGGTTATTCATTTCAGAGATTGTCAGCTTGTCCATGGTCTCAGTCATCATTATTTCAAATTTAAATCTAAAAATTTATCTGGTAAATCTGGAAGAAACTACAGTAAGTTGCGAAGTTGTTTGAAAATTCTCGAAATATTTATTTGTTACATTGTTTTAGAGTTTGAAAGCAACTAAGAAAGACTATTATTGTTTGATAAACTATCAGATGAGTATAAAAGTGACATTATATGAGGTATCGTATGCGGCAGTTACCTAACTCCATTGTTTAGAATCGAGCTTTATGAGGAAAATGATTCACAGGATTAATGCCATCAGAACAATTGAGCAAAAGACAAAATTAATTTAATACATTTAGAAATAGTTTTAGCTTGATATGATGTATAGCGAAAGACAAATCAAAATTTCAATTGTGAGATTAAAGAGGATGAAATCTGAAGCTATGTGTGAATTTGAAATATACTATAAGGAAGTAAATCTTTAATCTACTTTTTGGTAAGATTTTCGGGGACGAAAATCCCTAAGGGGAAAGAGTTGTAACAGCTCAGTTTAGAACCTAGTCAGAGCAGTGGCTTCATGACCACAAATCCAAGTCAAAAAAATATTTTAATATCATTTTCAGTGCCTATTATATGTGAATTTGTATGTGTAAAAGTTTCGTATGAAAATTTAATCGTTTGTGTGCTCAATTTGGTAAAAGGACCTAATTGCGTAAAATGTAAAAGTGGTCTTCTATATGTTAAAGTGCTTAATTTCTATATCTATTCTATTGAGAGGTCCTTATTTGGTTAATAAACCATTAAATCATTGAGTGGACATTAATGACCTTAGTGACTATGAATTTTATGTTTAAATATAAAGGTTAAATTAGTAATTATTATAATTATGGTTATTATAATAAAACAAAATGAATTTTGTTTATCATTTTTAACATCACCTAGCCAAATTCATCAAAGAAAAGAAGAAAAGAAATAAAAGCTTTTAGGGTTCGACTCCTTTGATTGGTGATTAAGGTAAGGATTTTGATTTATTTTTGATAATTTCTACGTTTTTTTAATCGTTGCTTTGTATACTATCAAGCCCATGTCTCAATTTTGAAATTTGATGATGATTTCATGAGATGCCATTGATGAATATGTGAGCTTTGCATTGTTAATAGATGAAAAAGGAAAGATATGTGTTGGGTTAACATGTTTTATCTTTGAATTTTTGATGAATTTGAGTAAATTGGGCTAAATTGTGAAATTTGTAAATTGAGGAACTAAAATGTGAAATAAATGAAATAAATGGGCTTATATGAACACCATTTAAATTCGGCTAAGCTTGTGTAAAAGGAAATTTTGAGTATTTTGTGATTTTGTGAATTAAAGACTAAAATGTTAAAATGTGAAAATGTGAGGGCCAATTTATAAATTTCCCTAAATGTGTGTTTATGGATTGATTTGAATGATTTACTGAATAAAAGAGTTAAATTTGTATTAAATTAGATCAAGAAAAGTGGAAAACGGATTTGGATCTGGAAAATCGGAAGTTATTGATTAGTCTTTACGGTCCGTTCATGTCCGTACGAGGTAAGTTCATAAGTAGATAAATGTTGTTAAATTGAAATATATGTGCATTATAAATGTTGAATTGAGCTGTAATTATATATATGTGATACCGAATTGAATTAAGCTTTGGAGAATTTGTTACGATTGTGGATTGTTCAAATATGTGAAATTGAGAAAGTTTCAATAATGCGACAACATCCGAAAAGCCTAGTACAAACCATAGGAATAGTTAGGATACATATGTCATGACATAGGATTCTGATATGTGTTATCGTGTAAGACCACGTCTGGGACGTTGGCATCGATTTGTGATTTACGTGTAAAACCATGTCTAGGACATTGGCATCGTATGCGATTTGGTGTAAGACCCTGTCCCGGATAGTAGCATCAATAATTGATTACATGTAGGACCATGTCTGGGACGTTGGCATTGTACGAGATTATGTGCTATCTGAGTATCCTTATTGATTCTAAATTGTTCAACGGACATTCCGAGAAATAAATGAGTTTATGAATGTGCATCCGAATCAGGTATGTTGTGATGTATATGAAATTCTAATATGAAAGTGAGTATGATTATGATCAGTTGATATATGATATAGTGAAAATGAGATGTGGATACTAGTAAGTGAACTATGATCTATTGAAATATATGAGAAATGTGGAATTGTAATTGTGTATTGCCATATATGATTCAGGTACATGTGATTTGAATATGAAATTTTGATATGAAATGCGAGTATGATTCAAATGACGATATGTGAAATATATGATAACGAACGATATGTTATATATGCTCATTAGATGAAATTGTGGTCTTCTGTTTCGAACATGAGAATTATGAAAAATGGAGCATGGTTTATATGTTCATCGATAAATAAGTCTAATGAAGTTACCTAATGTGTTAATGTTGGATTATATAAGAAAAGTGATTGAATATGCATTTGAAGTTAAATAAATTGGTTTTTTCAAGTTTAATTATATACATGATCTTGTGAAGATCTATTTGCTTATGGCTTACTAAGCTCTCGAAGCTTATTCTGTGTATTTGTCCTATGTTCATAGATTTTCAGAGTTCTACTCGAGTTGGAAGTCGATGGAGACGTCATCACACTATCCGATTATCATTTCGATAAATAATGTTTTGAGTTTTTGTTTTGTGGCATGTATAGGCTAGAAGTATGTGAATATGTTTTGAGATGTAAATATATGTTTTGCCAAGTAATATGGCTTGATAATGGATGTGATTATGGTTTGGTTTTGTTATGGTTTACGTGATGAGAAAATGGTATGTTTTGATGCTTATGAATGACTAAATGAAATGGTCATTTTGGTATGTGCTTAATTGTTAAATTTGGTTTAAGTTTGGTATGAAGATGGATAAGAAATTGAGATTGGTGATGTATGATTGAATGAATTTGACTCATGATTTTAGTATGTTTTGGTATAGATATTGAGCATGAAATAGATTGATGATTACATTATTTGAATTGTGTTTGATTTGAGATTGAAATTAGCTGAAAATGTTGTATATTGGTGCTTGGTTTTATGCTTATAGGTATGACCCAAATGGGTGGCAAATTGGTTTTTCAAATGGCCTATTTTTGTCCACACGGGCAAAGACACAGGCGTGTGTCTCAACGGTGTGCGACATACGTTCATATAGCACGGCCATGTGTCCCCTAGGGTACCCTACGATTTAAAGTCAGTCTCGAGCAAAGCCAAGGCACACGGGCGTGTCTTGTGGCCGTGTGAATAAGTCAGTATGTATGACCTGATTTGACAAGGTATAGACACACGGGTGTGTCTAATGCAGTGTGAGGCACACGACCTGTTCACACGGGCGTGTGACCTCTGTAATTTTGAAAAATTGTTAAGATTCCGAAAAAATTTTGTATGTGTTTGGTTTAGTCCCGACATCTTCCTAAAGCATGTTTAAGGTCTTGTTGACCTATGTAAGGGACTTAATGTTGATGTTTGACTATGATATGCATATGTATGACTTTTGATTATGAAATGATTTCGAAATGTTCCGTTTTTTCAGTAATGCTTTTAACCCTAGTCCGGCGATGGATACGGGTTAGGGGTATTACAGTGACCCTATTTATACACTAGTAACTCTGAATCAAATATTATATGAACTGCATTTAATTGTATTTAGGTTAAGTGTTAGACTATGTCCTTACTAAGATTTGTAAGCTTATCAATTTATTTTTTTAGATTTTTTTGTATATAACCGCTGCTGACATTTTGGAGGGATCAATCAACTGACTCACACTATCTATCTAAGTTGATAACTTTTATGACTCTTAGGGTAGTGGCATGTATATATAGATGAATATGTGGTTGAAGGGTATAGGGTGTTTTGTAATGGTGTCTTGGTATGTTTATACTTTGAAAGTCGAAGCATTGTCATTTTGGGCACTTCCAAATGCTTGTATATAAGGTTCCATTTTGGTATTTTATGATGTTATGAAAATGGTTATTTGAGATAAGTTTTGGTAAGTGTTTTGAATTAGATTATATGCATGAACTAAAGTATTGTTGACCTGTCTTGGTATGTTATGTTTGACTGTTAATTATAGTGCCTTTGAATGGCATATTGGTTAGTTGAATTAGGATCTTGAAATGGTATTTTGATGTGTGTTTAGGTGATGGTTAGGTCCCTTTAACATGTGCTTAAATGGGTTGAAAGCTTATGCATGAAATGGTTTTGAAATGGTTGAATTTAGGTAAATTTTGGGTCCACACGGCTTCACACACAGGCGTATGAGTTAGCCATATGAGGCACACAGCCAGGCGATATGGTCGTGTGTCATCTAAAGATTTCAAAGGGTACAAGTCAGTGAGTTACACGGCCTGGCACACAGGCGTGTTACATGGTCGTGTGACCCTACTCAGTGAGTTACACGGGTGAGGACACGAGCTAGGACATAGCCGTGTGTTCCTAGTTCGAAAGTTACATGGCCTGGGGTGATTCCACACAGCCGTGTGACCCATTTTTCCAAATTTTACTACTTTTTCCTTAACTTCCTGTTTTGTTTCAAATTAGTCCTGAATTTCTCTCAAGCTATTTTTAAGGCCTCGAAGGCTCGATTTAGGGATAGTATGCATTTGAATGAATGGTTTATAGTAGTTTTAAATTATGGAATGATTTGATGTTTAAAAGTTTTCGATTGTTCGTTTCAGCTTAAAGCCTCACCATCCTCTATCTGAAATAGTGTTGTTCCAACTTGTACCTTGTGTATGTATTTCCATAAGACATGTTATAATTCCTTTGAGTTTCTAAATGTATTCAAAAGATAAAAAGAAATATATGATTGTTGATCATGTTCACAACTTGTGTACACCAATCTACATTCTTAAAGTCCTTGTAAATGTCAACCGCTATGTGGTGGTTATAGAACACAAATCTCCACGAAATTCTGGAACGCCTGATTGTCACAATTAGCCTCTTTAATCAATCAAAAATAATACAAATGTTGTCTTATCTAACAACATGTCTTCGCAAGTTCGTCAAGAGAAATTGCCACGATTTCATGTTCTCACTCTCCACAAAGGTAAAGGCTATCAATAGCACGTTCCAATTACTGCCTTGTGCGATTGCAATAAGGAGGATTTGCATACATTTCCCATACAATTAGGTTCCATCAACTTGCACAAGCGGCTTACAGTGGGGAAAGGCCCTAATGCATGGAGCGAATGTCCAAAACAAGCGATGAAAAATTCTTTTCCCTGGATTTAGTTGGTCATCCTTGTCATAAGCAGGCAGTGTCTTCAAGTCAAATACTACACCACACATATGAATGGTGGTAAGCATACTAAGGAATTACACCTGCAATGTCTGACGCAACATATGACATCCACACGAACTGCATAATTAATAACATGATTATAGTGACAAGAGTAAAATAACATAACTAAAATAATTACATGACGTGAATATAATTTTATTTTGAAAAAAATGTACCTCCTATCTGACGTATACCTCAATCATTTTTTTGTACACAATAAGGGTTTCTGACTTCCCAATCCTCGGACAAGTACACCATTTGAAAAGAAAGCAAATTTGTTGGATAATATTTTCATAAAAAATCATTTTTAATCGATGTTTAAAAATTTTTATTTTCCTATTTACAAATGGGAAAACATATTGTTGGCAACTCAATGATGCTAGAAATGACATCATATACAGTGCCCAAGACTATAGCAGTAGCAAGCACCTGCTTATCTTATGTATCATGATTGGTCACCTACAAAGCTCACAATACAACGTTGCTAATGCTGTTGAACCCCAACTATACGAACAAACAACTTGAAAATATGTCAACATAGGCAAGTACATCATGTGGACTTTATTATTACATGAATCTGGCATGAGTACCCCATATTAGCTCCAGTATATATGCCTGAGCAATGCACATCTTCTGCCACTCAGAGATAATACTTGGTAAAGTTTCAAAATTTTGCTTTTGCCAAGAAATTTTCAAATTGGTAATTTTAGCAGCACCATCACCCGGTGATCGTCCAAGCAACTGATAGCAAAGCAACATAGGTTTGATCACTTGAACCCGTAACCGTTGTACTGTCAACTGAGAGTCCGAGTTGCAATGCAACATTTTTTAAGGTGATAATGCACTCTTCACACGGTAAACGACATGTGTAAGTCTCCGGGCGCCACCTCTCAACTAAGGCAGATATCAAGTCAGTCCTAAGTGCAAACGTCCTAATCAATATCGTCGTTCCAAATCCCACAGCGTCTAAAAACAGGAAAATATGTTCATTCGGTTGATAGCTCAAACCATGGACATACCCTCTCAAGACACGGTACTCACCTTGTCCATACCAAATTGCCATATCAGTTAAATATGACAATTTAAAAAATAATGGCGTGCAAATTTATAAAATACTCATGAATAGCGAGTAGCAGTTCTTTTTATCGGCACATGAATCAATCTGTCAATGTGATCAGTTGCTTTAATTAATGAACCCATTTCAATATCTGCACAAGCAAAATTGAATAAACATATCATTTTAAAACAATAATACTTTCACATACTAATATTTAGCACAATCCAATTTCGTAAATAAATTTATTTTTTATTTAAATAAAATAACCACATAACGATATTAATCATAAACTAAACAAAAAATATTAAAATAAATTACCTTAACTAGAATGTTTGCAACTAAATTTTTATATTCTACACAAATTAATATTAAAACATAAGTATCTTTATTGAAAATATAAAAAACATAATTAATCTAATAAAATATAAATTACAAACATAAAAATTAAAAATTAAAAAAAGAAATATAAACTCCAACACAAACAATTTTTTTTACAAACAAAAATATAATCTTAAACATTAAATCTAAATATTAAAAATAAAATATAAACATATAATATACAAACTATCATAATCTTTCCTTAAAATTCAAATACAAACAAAACAAACAAATCTTTTTACAAACAAAAATATTATTTTAAACATTAAATCTAAATATTAAAAATAAAATATAAACATATAATATATAATTTATTATTACAAACAAACAAAAAAACTTTAAAACTATCACTATCTTCCACTAAAACTCCAACTCAAAAAAAAAAAATCTCTCTTCTATACTGTAACTGTTCTGTATGGGGGACCAGCCTTTTTTTTTCCTCTCTTTTTCAGTCTTTTTTTTTTTCTTTTTTTGTCAGCATTTTCTTAAAAAAAATTAAACAAGTGTTGTGAATGTGTTTGATGGTACCAAAAAAAAATTATTTTTTCTTACTGTACGTTATTTGTTCTGAATTTATTGAAAATATACATATTTTTGCATTTTGATTGAGTGATTTTTGAGTGGTGCAGACGCCAAATTCTAAAATAGAAAATGCACCATTTTAATAATTAATTTACAACCTATTCTATTTTTATAATTAATTTTTATATAATTTCGATAAAAAAATCCAAATTAACATCTTTCGAATTTTAAACTAGTTTAAATTGGAAAAGAGAGTAATACTTGGTTTTAAGCTGAAATTTCGAAAAGTTGAATTTAATTACTAATTGAAAATTTGAAAGTCCAATTTAATCTTAAAATTAAATCGAAGTTGAATTAGTTTTAGAATTAAATAAAAGAAATTCAATTTAGCGCTCAATTTAACGCAGTAGCTATCCTCTTTGACTTCGAAGCCCAATCATCATAAAAATTCGAAACAATGCCCCGAATAAAATTACACCAAAATTATTGAAAACTCTTATAAATGTTTATAAATTTTTGAAAATTTTAATTAATTCCTAAAAATTTTTGAACATTTCTATTAAGCTTCCTAAATTTTTTTGAAAATTTTAATAGAACCCTCACAACTTACTTTTTTTATTTTTTATTCTATTAGTAAATTACACCTATTATCACTGTAAAATATGATTTATCGTCTTTTTATCATTCTAAATTTAGTTTTTAAATTTAATTACTCTCATTAAATTAATTATTTAAGTTGGTCAATTCTGTTAAAATAATATGTTTTCTAGTAACTGATTACACGCAACACATTAACATATTGAATCACACATGACACTTTTTTTTTATTGACTTTTAATTAAGGATTAACAACTTTTCTATAATTAGTTCACAAATTAAAAACAAATAAAATAACCTAAGAAATTGAAAAGAAAAAAAACAAATACAGTTAGTTTGTAAACTACGATTTCGCCACCACATTATTCAGATCTACTCCTGCACTGCCATCGGAAATTGTGGTTACTCACTCTACACCTCAGCAGCAGCAGTAGCAGCACCAAAGTCCCAGAATGTTCCTCCTTCCTCTATCGCTTGGGATGCTTTAGGTATATCCTCTGCCGCACCACCCCCCCCCCAACCCGTTTAACTCTTTTTCAGAAATTGAATTGATTCATGAAGCAAGACGAGATAATTGATCTGTTCATATTTGTTTCCTCTCATTTTTAGTCAAAGCCTGCTCAAGCAAGAGGGAAAGAAAGATCTCTAAGAGGAAGATGGTGTCTCTAAATCTGAGCAGATGTCGAATGAGAAACAACAAGAACAAGAAAATCCTTCTCATTTTTCTGATATTCATTCACATCGGTATCCTGTAAGTTCCCCCGGCTCCACCAAGCACGCGGCTGATCTGCATCTGTTTCCAACAAACCAAACCGAGTTAAGGGATCTTCATCTTCCAAAACATCAACTTCGAAAACGCATGTTGTTTTCAATCCTGTAGTCGAGTCGCATTCTGTGTCACGAGACTTGTTGAAACAGCATGAGGAGTCCAAGGAGCTTTGGTTCAATCCCATGGCTGCTAGTAAGGCTGCAAGTTGTCCTGCATTGGATAATCTAGCTGCTGGTAATGGTAATCTGAAGAACAGGTTCATCGATGATGAGAAATCGAATACTAGCTCAAATAAAAGTAAAACACCACAACTGCAGTTTTCATTTTGTCCAAAGATCCAGTCTACCGCAACCATGGCAACCACCTGCTTTGTTTTTAATTCGCTTAAATATACATTTGGCTGCTGAATTTGCACTTTCTCCCAAGTTAGATGCTTTTTTTCTAACTTGGTATCTAGGTTAGTGGTACTTTTTTACAACACCATTAATGACGAGACTGTAGTTGAATGATTAATATTTGGAGAAATAAAACAAAGAAAATGATAAAGAATATAATGGAGAAGAGAAATAAATTTTGTATGAAAAAATTCTTTCAAATAATCTTTTATTTCAAGCACACAAAGTTAATAATTCTTCATCACATACAACTCTTTATATAGGAGTTGTAAGTGACTATTCATCTATATCACTATATGCTAGGAGTTGTGACTATTCATGCATGTGTGTATCTTTTCATATTCAAGCCTCTTAACTTTTCATCTTCAAGTCACTTCACTATTCATATTCAAGTTTTTTTCACTTTTCATATTCAAGTCTCTTCACTCTTCTAACTTTTCATAATTTATTTGTGCAAGGTTAATTTAATTATGTGCCAACAATGCCTCCCTTAAATTAAACTTGCTTTGAACTCCCAACCTTTCAACATTTTTCTTGAAGACTTGTCCACTTAGAGGCTTTGTGAAGATATCAGCCATCTGATCTTCCGTCTTGCAATATTCAACTTGAACATCACCATTATTCACTAGTTCCCTCAAGAAGTGATATCGAATGCGAATGAGTTTTGTCCTTCTATGAAGAACTGGATCTTTTGTGACCGAAATAGTAGAACTATTGTCACAAAACAAAATTGTTGACTTGCTTTGCTTCTGCTTAAGACTTTCCAAAATTCCACGTAACCAAATCAATTGACATCCTGCATAAGATGCAGCGATATATTCAGCTTCTGTAGTCGAAAGCGCCACAATTGATTGTTTCTTTGAACTCCATGAAACTGCACCACTACCAAGGTGAAAAACATAACCAGAAGTGCTTCTGCTATCATCAATGCTTCCTGCTAAATCACTATCTGTATAACCAATGAGATCAACTAATGTATTAGCTTTATAGAAAATTCCATAATCAATGGTTCCCTTCACATATCTCAATATTCTCTCGGCAGCCTCCCAGTGATTGGAGTAAGGTTTCTCCATGAATCTACTTACCAAGCTAACAGCATACACGATATCAGGCCTTGTCGAAGTCAGATACATCAACTTCCCAACCAAACTTCTGAATATGGTGGAATTGACAAGTTTTCCTTCACCCTCTTTAGATAACTTTAGACTTGTAATGCATGGAGTAGAGACTGGATTCGCATTTTCCATCATGAATTTTTTAGAACTTCCTTTGCGTAGCTCTCTTGTGAAATAAAAATTCCTTTCTCGGATTGATGAACTTCAATGCCAAGAAAATGATGAAGTTCTCCCAAATCTGTCATCTTAAATTCTGCCATCATTGAGTGCTGAAATTCTTTCAACATCTTCACATCATTTCCTGTGAAAATAAGATCATCAACGTAGAGACTTACAACCATGAATCTTCCTTGATAATTGCCTTTGATGTAGAGAGTATGCTCATATGGAGATTTCTGGAATCCACACTTCTGAAAATAAGAATCGATGCGGCTGTACCATGCTCTGGGTGATTGCTTCAACCCGTACAAAGCTTTCTTCAACTTGTAAACTTTTTCTTCTTCTCCTTTTTTGACAAACCCTGGTGGTTGATCAACATAGACTTCTTCTTTGAGAACACCATTCAAAAACGCAGATTTTATGTCCATTTGGAACATTTTCCAATTGTTTTGGGCAGCAAGAGAAATAAGTAACCGAACTGTCTCAAGTCTTGAAACTGGAGCAAATACCTCTGTAAAATCTTCTCCTTCCTTTTGCTTGTATCCTTTTGCAACCAGTCTTGCCTTGTACTTGTTGATAGAGCCATTCGGATTCATCTTTTTCTTGTACACCCATTTGACTCCAATTGAATTCTTGTGCGGCGGTAAATCTGTGAGTTCCCATGTATCATTGTTTTCAATTGAGCAAATCTCTTCTTTCATGGCTTTCCTCCATATTTCTTCTTGATATGCATCATCAAAAGAAATTGGATCTTCTCCTGCAAAGAAGGCAAAGAATACAGCATCATTTTGCACAACTTCATCCGTTACATCATATAACTCTTGGATGCTTCTCGTTTTTCGGATCGGGCTGGATGAAGAAGAATTTGATGAAGAACTTGGGGAAGCAGGAGGATTTTCTACTTGAGCATCATCTTCAGCATTCTCAATTACTGCCTCTTCTTCTTCTTCAAGTTCAAAAGGAAAAATTGGCAAATTTTCCTTTTCAACTTCCATATCTTCAAACATGGAATTTTCATCAAACCGAACATCTCGGCTTATCACAATCTTCTTTGTCACCGGATTATACAACTTGTATGCCTTACTTCTTTCACTATAGCCAATGAAAATGCATTTCTCTGACTTGTCATCCAACTTGCTTCTCATTGCATCTGGAATATGAGAGTAGGCAACACTCCCAAATACTCTAAGATGACTAACACTAGGCTTTATACCATACCACGTCTCATGTGGTGTGCAATTCTCCAAGCTTCTTGTCGGTGATCTGTTTATAAGATAAACTGCACAGGAAACAGCTTCAGCCCAAAATCTTCTTGATAACCTCTTCTTCTTAAGAAGACATCTAGCCATTTCCATAATTGTTCTGTTCTTTCTTTCACACACACCATTTTGCTGAGGTGTATGGCGGACTGTCATTTCATGCCGGATGCCACTATCTCGGCAATATTTCTCAAATTCTTTTGAAAAATATTCACCTCCACGATCTGTACGCAAGGTGTTAATTTTCAACCCAGTAAAGTTCTCCACTTCTGCCTTGAAATCTTTGAATCTCTGAAAAGCCTCTGATTTTTCTTTGACACAATACACCCATAACTTTCTTGAGTAATCATCAATGAAAGAGATAAAGTAACGATTACCTCCTAAAGATGAAACTGTCATTGGACCACAAAGATCTGAGTGAATAAGTTGCAATGGTCTTCTTGCTTTCCACGAGGATTGAGAAGGAAAAGCAATTTTGTGTTGCTTTCCAAGTTGACATGCTTCACAAACATCATCAAGCCGATCTATTTTTGGTAAACCTCTAACCATCATCTTCCTTGAAAGCATCTCCAAATTTCCATAGTTTAAATGTCCATATCTATCATGCCATAACTTTGAAATTCCTTTATGAGCACCAATAAAACAAGACATATTCTGATTTTGAAGGGTAAGAGAGAAAAGATTATTTGATGCCACTCCAACTCTAGCAACAACCTGATTTTTCTTTGATAAATAGCAAGCCATGTCTCGGAAATGAATATCATACCCCTTCTTCAAGAGATGCCCAACGCTAAGCAGATTATTTTTAAGACCAGGAACAAAATAAACTTCAGACATTTTCTCTACCCTTCCTTGCTTTTTTTTGAACTCCAACTCACCAACACCGCTAACTTTGTAAGCTTTGCCATCTCCTACTTTTACTTCTCCACAATCAGATTCAAAGAACTTCGAAAATAAATTTTTGTTACCTGTTATATGCTTGCTAGCACCACTGTCTATGTACCAGACATCATCAATCTCTCCACCATGAGATACGAGCAACAAAGTTTCTTGCTTTTGCTCTTGATTATTTTGTACTATATTAGCTTCATTTTTCTCTTCTTTTTTGTACCAGCATTCACTTGCCAAATGACCAGGTTTGCGACAATTATAACATTCAAAATAGCCACGACCTCTTCCTCTTTGATTTCCACGTCCACGTCCTCTTTGTGATCCTCTAAAATTTTGACTTTGGTTGGCTTCTTTCCATCCATTCTCCATGCTTACATCTTCACCTCTTTCACGAGCATTTGAGCCTCTTCCTCTAAAATTTCTTCCTCTTCCACGACCACGATCTCTCCCTCTTTGATTTTTAAAATCTCCCTTATTCTCATTTAGAGACAACTTTGACTGGAGTGCTTGATCTAGATCTACTTCCTTTTTCTTCTTGTTTAATCTTTCTTCATGGGCTTGCAACGAACCTGTGAGTTCATCAATAGTCATGGTACTCAAGTCCTTTGATTCTTCAATGGCAACCACAATGTAGTCAAATCTGGAATCTAAAGAACGGAGGATTTTCTCAACACCACGAATATCATCCATAGTTTCACCATTTCTTTTTAATTGATTGACTATGGACAAAACCCGTGAACAGTAATCAGAAACTGATTCTGACTCTGTTTTTTGCGATATTTCAAACTCTCCTCGAAGAGTTTGCAACCGAACTCTTTTCACCTTTTCATCTCCTTTGAATGAATTTTGTAAAAATTCCCATGCTTGTTTTGCCGTGGTGGCACAAGCTATTTTTTCCCAAGCCGCTTCATATGATTGAACTCCTTGATATATCCAAAATAAGGCTTGCTGATTTTTCTTCCTTGATTTTCTTAGACTCTCTTTTTGAACTTGTGTTAATCCTTCCTCCTCTTCAGCCTCAACTTCATTATAACCTTTTTCAACAATCTCCCAAACTTCTAGAGATCCAAGAAGAGCCTTCATTTGGATACTCCATTTGCCATAATTTTCTTTGGTTAATTGGGGAACGGAAGAAAGAGGAATAGAATTGTTCATTTCGATCGAACAAGGCTCTGATACCAATTTGTAGTTGAATGATTAATATTTGGAGAAATAAAACAAAGAAAATGATAAAGAATATAATGGAGAAGAGAAATAAATTTTGTATGAAAAAATTCTTTCAAATAATCTTTTATTTCAAGCACACAAAGTTAATAATTCTTCATCACATACAACTCTTTATATAGGAGTTGTAAGTGACTATTCATCTATATCACTATATGCTAGGAGCTGTGACTATTCATGCATGTGTGTATCTTTTCATATTCAAGCCTCTTAACTTTTCATCTTCAAGTCTCTTCACTATTCATATTCAAGTTTTTTCACTTTTCATATTCAAGTCTCTTCACTCTTCTAACTTTTCATAATTTATTTGTGCAAGGTTAATTTAATTATGTGCCAACAGAGACAAGTGGTATTGATAGAGTTGTTTTAGATGAGGGGTGCATTTATTTATAATTAGTGTAAAAATAATTATATTTGGCTACTGAATTTGCACTTTCTCTCAAGTTAGATACTTTTTTTTTCCAACTTGGTATCTACATTAGTGGTACTTTTTTACAACACCATTAATGACGAGACATTAGATATTGTTAGGGTTGTTTTGGATGAACTGTGTATTTATTTATAGTTAGTGTAAAAATAATAGTGACGGTGAGATTAAATACAGTAAGATATTATAGAGTGGGACAAAAAAGTAAGCTAAACACATCGTACACAATCGTTTATCCAAATCCACCCTTTGATTTTGACACGTAGAGATGACGGTATCATAATTTAATTTTTTTTAAATATTAAAATTAAAAATCATAAAAAATTTATAAATATTAAAATTTTCTTAATCCTCATAAACTTTTCCTCCGTTCTCCAGAAAACCTAACGCTTATAATCTTTTCTCTTCACCAAGTTATTGTTGTCGCCGTTGAATTTATCATAGTCGTCGGACTCCAACGTCCTCTGGCAAATTGCACCACTCAATCTATTGTTTGAAGAAAATAACAAAAGTTATTATTAAATAAACAATTACGAGAAAAGTGTTTTTATTGTAACACTAAGGTGGACAATACCCTAAAAATTAGAAGAGGAAAAAAAAATCACAAGCTATCTTTAGAGAATTGAGTTCTCCTTGGTGATCCTCGTGATAACAATGGAAACCTTCTCCAACGAGTCTCCTCGGACAACTTTATAATTTAATTTTTTTCCATTTCTCAAATTTTTTCTTGTTTTTTCACAATTTGGTTGTTGTGATATACAAATATCTTGTTTGATTTGAGGCACTAGAATTGTGGGTTTTCAGTGTTAAGTATTACTATGAGTTTTCTTTAATCTATGGTGTTTTGTATCGAGTAATTTTTTTAGAAAAATAAAATAAAATTACCTTAATTTTAGTCTCATGTTGGTCAAGTATTTTGGGGTTCATCTTTTTTATTGTTTGAGAATAATTTTCGATTTTATCGGATATCCCATATTTTATAAAATTAAATTAAAAAATGGAATTAATTTGAGTATTCAGAGTAGATGAGTCATGCATTTCTAGGTTCATCTTGGGTATCCCATAATATACAACTTCGAAATTCATGCAAAATCAAATCTGTAGTTTTTCCGTTTTGTGTTTATCGATTGGTTGAATTTATTTACAAGAATGAAAGTCAGGTGAAGTAGAGAAGAAAGGAGCAAAAAAAAAAAAAAAACAAGGCGTACCCAGATGAACAAAAATCAAACGATGAGATAAAACAAATTGATGAGAAAATGTAAAATAAGTGAAAGAAAGCAAATTTAATTTAATTTAATTTTTATATTTTTAGAAAATATAAAAAAAAAGTCCACATCAATTGGCTAGTGTTATCACGCCATTAAAAGACTAACGGTGTATGTAAGAGAAAAGTATTGATTTAATTAACGAAGAAAAAATTCAGGTACTAATCTAAGATAAAAAAATCTTAAGTATCAATTTAAAAGAAGTAGATAAGTTCATGTACCAATTTATATTTAAGCTTTTTTTTAATTTTGTGGACTAATTATAGAGAAGTCTCTAAACTTTAGGCAAAAGTCAACAGAAAAGTGTCATGTGTTGTCACTCAATGGGCTATATGTCACGTTAGCAATCTGTTAGTGGAAAATGAATTAATTTAATGGGTATGATTAGTTTGAACAATTATTTCAATGAGAGTGACTAAATTAAGAAAAAATTAGAGGGACAAAAATAGGACAAATAATATTTTATAGTACCTTGGTTATAGTCTTCCCAAAAATTAATTAAGCTCTTGAAAAATTTGTGCCCTATTGAATCTTTTATGACAAAAAAAATAAATCAACTAGACCCATCAAAAATAATTAATTGATTGATTTTACCATTCATAACTATTCATGTTTATTTAAATCTAAATAACTATTTGTCTAAATTTATTCAAAAAGTAAAATATATTAATTATAAAAACTGCTAAAAGTTATAAAAATTTAAATAAAAATATTAATAATTTATTAAAAAATAATAAAAAGCAAAGCATGTGGAGTAGTTTCGTGCATTAGCAAGGAAGTAGAGGGAAAGCAATGAAAATTGTTGGGGTTTCTTCAGTTTTCAGGGAAAGGTCGAAAATGGTTGATGGTGGAGGTCGTAGTGTGGCGCTTGTGGATGCTGGAAGCCTAATTGTGTTCCAAAAAATATTAATAACATTTTAAAAATCATGTAATTTGTAAAAATATATATTATAATATTATAAAATTCATGTAATACGTAAAAGAATTCAAAAAATTATTTATATTTCTTACATCCATATTGGAATTTTTATAATAGTTCTAAAATTTAACACCAAAATGTAAAAGGGTGTTTTTTTAATAATTATTTTTTTATAATTTATAATTTTTAATAGTTTTGTATTCATTTGTCATGATTCATATGACGTTGGACAATCATATTCCAAGTTCATTCTATAGGTGTATTTTTTTTATAATTTTTTGGGTAAAATATAGAAATGGTCATTAAAGTATTGGCTATGTTCTATTTTGATCACTAAAATTTTAATTTTTTCTATTTTAGTCACTAAACTTTACGAAATTATATATTTTAGTCAGCAAACGTCAACAACCGTTTAAAATTTGACAGAAGCGTTGACATGGGCCTTTTATATTGGTCTACTAAAAAGTTTAACTCTCTAATGTTTACACATCCTATCAGTTTGATCCTAAATATAAAAAAATTAATAAATTTAGCCTTTAATATTTACAAAATTGTCAATTTAGTTTAAATTCTAAAAATTCAATAAATTTAACGGTTAACATTTACAAAATGATTTTTTTTATTTTTATAAATTTTATAAATAAAAAAAACACTCAAACCTAAATAAATTAAAATAAAAGAATAAATATCATCACCACTAGCTAATATCTCAACTCTAAAATGAGGCTTCAACTTTGAGTTACCTATAAGACAATGCGAGACCCTAAAAGTAAGTATAGCAGATGTCATTAATTCCCCCACCTCCCCACCTTTGGCTGAACACACAAATTTGAACAACTTTATATACAACTAGTAGAAGTATTGAAAAATCATTAACACCCCATTTTCAAGCACAAAAAAAGTTTCATAGATATTGAATAAAGAACCACAAATAAATCACGAGTAGAGTACAAGAATAAAATTTGGTGTGAACCTAGATTAGTAAAACAAGATTCATAATTTCTCAAAAACACAATATTATATTTCTAGAATTTCTTGTGAAGATCAAGCAAAGAGACAAATATTGAAATTGACAGTGTTTTAATGGAAAATAATAATTTAAACCCAATGCTAAAAAAAAAAGATGGAAAAGAATTTTTAGTTTACATTAAAAGTCTTGAAAAGGTAGACTTATAAGGTTGATTGTTTTGGATTTTATTCAAGTTTCTCATTAATTCTTGTAATTTTATGGCTAAGTGTATTTTTAGATGTTTGTGGTTGTGATGTAATCAACGAGTCCATGGATTTTTTTTTATCTGGTAATAGTTTCTTATAGGATTTATACTAGAATTGGATTTTTTTAATTTATAAACTTTTAAAAAATTAAATATTTTCATTTTGTAAATGTTAAGAGCTAAATTTATTGAAATTTTTAGAATTTGAACTAAAATGAAAAATTTTGTAAAAATTGAGGCCTAAATTTGTTGAATTTTATATTTAGGATCCGATTAATAGAATGCATAAACATTAGAGGGTTAAATTTCCTATTAAACCAATAAAAAAACCCATGTCAGCCTTGCTATCAAAATTCAAATGGTTGTTAACATTCAACGACGAAAATATTTGAATTTGTATAGTTTAATGACCAAAATAAATTAAAAGTTCGGTGACCAAAATAGAGCACAGGCAACACTTTTGTAATTTACCCTAATTTTTTATTGTTTTGAATAGTTTTAAATAGTTAAAAAAATTTATAATATTTAACAATATTTACAATTATTAACATTTTTATGCACAAATTTGAATAAATGGTTGTCCAATTTTAAATTAACCTGGACAACCATATGTCTAGGTTCATTTGTAATAGCCCGATTTTGGGGCTAGTCGGAACAATGGTTTCGGGACCACAAATTCGACGTAGGAAATTTTAATTTTATCAAATTTTTATGGTCTACAATTTCAAAGAATGATTTCGTGAAAATTTCGTTCGAAAATTTTGACGTTTAGGCACTCAATTTAGTCAAAAGGACTAAATCGTAAAAAGTGTAAAAGTTGAGTTCTACATGTTAAAGGTGTCCAATTGCTATGAGATTTTAAATTAGAGGTTCTTATATGATAATTAGACTATTTTATATTTTTTTGGACAAAAATGGGCATGGATAGGTGAATTTTGAAAGAAAGGCATTAAGGGCATTTTGGTCATTTAGTAAATAAACGAATTAAAAGGGAAAATCAAGTCAAAATTTTTGTCCATCTTCTTCACCATAGCCGAATTTTACAAGCTCTCCATAGGTAGGGTTTTGGCCACTTTCAAGCTTGATTGTAAGTACATCTTAGCCCGTTTTTAATGCTATTTACGTTTTTAAAGTCGTATTCACCCGATCTCTCCATTTCTACCATTGTTTTGAAGTAGATTTCATGTTTAAAAATTTACCCATGTGTGACATGCATGTGTTTTGTTTGTTTAGTGGTAGAAAATGAAAGTTTAATGGGTAATAAACAACTTTTACTAAGTGATTTTTCATGAAAATACCTAAAAAGGACCTATTTGTAAAAATATATAAAATGGGTAGTAAAAATATGATTTGATGAAAAATGTTGGCTGATATGAGCATTTATATGGTTCGGCTAGGCTTGGGTAACAAAGAAATTGAGTGCATTTCATTTTACGAGCTTAAGGACTAATTTGTAAAAATGTAAAACTTTAGGGGAAAAAAGATAATTTTTATTAATGTGATGTTTGGAATAATTTGAGTAATGTGAATATTAAATAAGCTAGATTTGTTATTATAGATCAAGAAAAACAAAGTTCGGACTTAATCGGGGAAAAAATAAGTTGTTTAACGATTAAATCCTTATCTACTATTTTTGGTACCAAGGTAAGTTCGTATGTAAATAATGCATTATTATTTATGCTTTAATTGTGTTATTATTTTATGAAATGTGATTTATTTTTTGAATGAATTTGACAAAGTTCGACAAGAGAAAAAATCCCGGTTGAACATTAGGAATAGTTAGGATACAAATGTCACGACATTAGGGTTAGTTGGGATTACATGTAAGACCATATCTGAGATATGGCATCGATATGAGATTTCGTATAAGACCCTAGCTAGGCTATTGGCATCGATATGAGATCTCATGTAAAACCATATGTAGGATATGACATTGGTATGGTACTATGTGTGTGCGATACCCCGAGCATCATTTATTATTCCAAGTGGTTCAACGGGAAACTTAATGGCAATGTTAAAGTTGGGAAAGACTATGGTATGTTGTGAAAGATTATGGTGAGTTGCAAGTTGGTACAGGTATTGTAATGACCCAAAATTCACGGGCATAAAAAAAGTGCAATATCGGGCCTCCGTCTTAGCAAATCGAGTTTAAAAATAATTATTAGAAATATTTATGAGTCTAGTGATGTATTTAACTAGGTTTAAATTAGGTGAATTTAGCTTAATTAAGAACAATTAGGAAAAAGGACTAAATAGAATAAGGTGCAAAAGTTTAATTATAAAGTAAAAGAATATAAGAGAGGGACTAAATAGGTAAATAAGCCAATGGCTTAAGATGAAGTGGTAATACATGGAAAAATCTTAGATTTTTCTTGATTTATATTATAAAATATTATTTAATTAAAACATTATAAATTATATTAATTAAAATTAAGATATTATATTAAAGGAAATAAATAAAATAAAGACAATTGTATGGTAATAAAATAAACATGTGTAATAATCATATTTGTACAATTGTAAATTAAATACATAATTACTTTTTATTTAAGTAAAAAGATATTTATTAGATAAAATAATTAAACTGTGAGATTTTTTTTTGTAATAGTGACATTTGTAATAATGTCAATGTTATAGGCCAATTTTAACCCATTTACATCAAAACTCAATTTAACCTTACCTAACCCACCAAAATTACCCAAAATCTTAACTACCCAAAGCCCAATTTACATCAAAACCCCAATGGCCCAAACCCTAAGCCCAAATCAAAATAAAAAAACCCTAGCCCACAACCTAAACTTTTCTCAATTAAATCCTAGCCTTTGCCACCACCAACTCCACTAGCCACACTTGCTCCACCACCAACTCTACTAGCCACACTTGTTCCACCACCTACTCCATTAGCCATACTTGCTCCACCACCACTTGTACCTACAAATGAAGACATAAACAATAAAAAATATTTGGTAAATGGCTATATAAGCCTTCTCATATTTTGTATTTAGGGGAGGAAGAAGTTTTGGGGGAGAAAGTTATTGTAAAGGATTTTTTAGAGTAATCAAGGAGATGAGTTATTGTAAAGGCTAGTTTTTGGAGAGGCTAGTTTTTTTTTGGAGATTAATCAAATATCAAAGCAAAAGAGGTTTCTTGGTCTATTCTCGTTTTAAGTTCTTTGTTTGCTTATTGTTTTCCTTTCAGTTTTATTTTGTTTCTTTTATACGAAAGTAAAAATAAAAGGAGGAAGCTTTCCCATTTTTATCGAAAAAGTTTTTTTTTTGAGGTCCGGCTGCCGTGTACGGTGGCACCGACAGTGGCCGGCGGCGTTTCAGTGACCGGACGGTGGCAGGCCTTGTGGCCGGAAATCACCTACTCTCTCCCTCTCTTTTTTTTGTTATTATTATATTTTTTAATATTATATTATATATATTCTTTTAATATATTAAGTATATTCTAAATTCTATATTACGTATATATATTATACTATTTTATGTATATATCTTTAATACTATATTATTTATATATTTTTTTTTCTACATGTTATCTTATGTATATATTTTAATTATATTATGTATGTATTTTTTACACTATATTATGTACATATTTTTTCATACATATGTATATATTATATATATCTTAACATTACTAGTTATATTTTCACTTTCTATGTATATACTTCAAACACTATATATAGTATATTTCTAACACTATTACTATTTATAAATATATATATATTTTACGTACATACTCTTAATATCTTTATTATGTATATATTCGTTGTTTTTATTTCACATTGGATACTATTATTACGTTTAATATATCGCATGTATTGTTATTGTTTTAATATCGTTGTCATATTTATTATTTGTTTCAAACTATTTTCAACTTGTTTATTTTTGTCTCCCGCCTATTTTATATCATTCTGTTGTTCATTACTTTAAAGATTTTTATTCATGTTTTTACTAATTTCAATAAATAAGGCAATGTTTCGCATTTTGGAACATCGAAGAATTGTGCCCTAACTTACGGGGTTTCGGTTCTCTTGTTGGTTCTAAATAGCTAAATATCCTTTTGAGTTTTGAAATGCACGGATTTCCAATTTAAATTAAAAGACGACCTTGTGCTCGGAAATTCATGGTATTGTGTCCTAACTTATGGGATGTGATACTCTGATATCTCGAGATAAGGAAATCTTTAAACAAATCGATTTAAGCTAATTCAAGAATTTTAAAATCAGTATTAATAGAAAAGATCGTATTTCAAGTCCCTTCCCGATTTTTAATTTTCGACATTAAGACACTAACTAATCAATTCGGTACCAATTTTTTGGGCGTGTTGAGGGTGCTAATCCTTCCTCGCACGTAACCGACTCCCAAACTCATTCTCTCAAGTTTCGTAGACCAAAGGCCCTGTTTTAGTAAACTAAAATTGATTTATTAATACAAAGGTGATCCGATCACACCTGATAAAAGATTGGTGGCGACTCCCGTTTTAATTTTCACTTTCAAACAAAGTCGATCCTCGTTTTCAAAAGAATGGTTTCGACAGTCAATATAAATATTTGTATTATATTTATTTACTTTAAAATTAAGTAAAAGATAATTACTAATTAAATAATTATATTAGGAGATTTTTTTTATTAGTAAATAAATTAAAAGTATGACAATTGTATGGTATTGATATTGCACAAATGTACAAAAATATATGTGTACAATTGTAGTATTTGTACTTGTTATTAAAATAAATTATAATTTATATTAATTATATTATAAGATTTTTTATGATAAATAAATAAAAGAAAGACAAGTGGATGGTCATGATAATATACAAATGTAAAAATATTTATAAGTGTACATTTGTAATATATGTATTTGTGTATTAAATACATATTTATTATTATTATTTAATTAATTGATATTATATTATTATATTAATGAATAAATTAATAAATTGACAAATGTAAGGTGATAATAAAATACAAGTGTACTGAATCATATACATACAATTGTAATATATTTATTTATTTACTTATTATTTAAGAAATAATAATATTTATTAAGTTAATATAATAAAATAATAAACAAAAGTAAAATAAAAAGAAACAAAGCAAAAGAAATAGAAAAGAAAGAGAGAACGTTCGGACAGGGGAAGGAAAGAAAGAAAAAGGAAAAACTAGGGTTTTAAGGTTTGAAGCTTTAAAAGGTAAGTCAATTAAGTCCTTTTCTCTTAATTTTGATGTTTTAGAAGCTTTAGAACAAAGTTTTGTTGAAATTAAGTTGAAGTTTTGAAAGTTCTTAGGTTTTTGAACATAGTTCATGTTGAATAAAATAATGAATTTGTAACACCCCGAACCCGAAACCGACACCGGAGTCGAACACGAGGTGTTAACTGACATTAACCCCTTATAAAATTTATTTTCCAGACACTGCCCAATCTGTGTACTAGTCGTTTTAAAAATCATATCTTGAGTTTCGTAACTCGAAAATCAGTTTCGTAATTTTTCCCAGAAACTAGACTCATGTGCCCATCTATGTAATTTTTTCTAGAATTTTTGGTCGGGCCAATTAGTACAGTTTATTAGTCAAAATCTCCCATGTTGCAGGGGTTGACTACACTGACCTTTGCCCATTACGACTTGGATATCTCCCTGCACGGGGCTTCAATACTGCTGTCGTTTGTTTCTATGAAAACTAGACTCAGAGAGGAATCTATACATATATGGTACGACCCCTAATTATCTCTGGTTAATTTATAATGAATTTCCAAAGTCGGAGCAGGGAATCCAGAAACCGTTCTGGCCTTGTCCCACAAAAATCTGATTATCTCTTAATATACTGCCCATATGATCTTTTCGTTACTTCCTCATGAAAACAGACTCATCGATCTTCGATTACATAGTTTATTCATCAATTAATTCCACTCCTACTATTTTTAGTGATTTCTCAATCTCATGACACTGCTGCTGCCAGCATCTGTTACGAAAGTAACTAGGTCCATTTCATGCCTACCCTTGATCCAACTCAATCGAACATTCGTGCCATTTTCGCATGGCTTAAAGTTTACATGCCAAAGTTCAAACACAACGTAATAGCTTATACATGCCAAAATGTTCTTCTAAGCCAACTAAGAAGAAAGTACCAAAACTTGCTATCCGGTGTGATGACTTCGATGACGACCTGACCCCGCAAAAATAGATGAGTCCAAGCAACCTATAATGGGTGACAAGGAAACACCGAGTGAGTTTATAACTCAGTAAGTCATAAGCAATGTACTACCATCCATCAATAACATTATCACAAGAGGAAACAAAATGGAACGAGACAATTTACTCCATCCATACCGAACCATACCATAGTTCCACCCACCTATCGATTCAATTTCATATCAATTCATGCATTCACATTCCATATACTCATCAATAGGACATTGAAGCATTTTCATAAATCAATTTATTTTCGTTACAATCAAACGACTAAACGGCCTTTCACCCATCCTACGATAAATTTTATGTACGTGACTTCAAGTATATTTGTCACATAGGTTCAAACTTACCGGGCTCAACACCAAGTATAAGCATAGCACCTATTAGCCATGTACTCAAGACACTTACCCGATCCGCTGTCCGCGATCGACTCAATAGTGTCACACACATAGTGTCCATAATGATTCACGAATGTATATTGAGTCCGCACACTCAGTGCTATATAATCAACTCGCACACTTAGTGCTACATAATCAAATCGCACACTTAGTGCTACATAGTCAAACTCGCACACTTAGTGCCGCATGGTCAATTCGCACACTTAGTGCATCATATTCATTTCGCACACTTAGTGCAACATAGTCAAATCGCACACTTAGTGCTGTACAATTTAATCCCGCGCACTTAGCGCCAATCTCATGGTCATAAATGGTTATACCCGCACGTTTAGTGCCGAGATCAACAACTCAGTACATCTTACCTCTTTTCTTTTCATTCAACAATTTCATCATCACATACGTACATGCATATATATATATGTATATTTATTCATTCCATTCAGCATCAATACATAAACATTATGACCATTTGAAATAATACCAACTACATGCTTAACGACTTACCTCGTGTTGGGTAAGACGGTTCCAACTCGGCTACTCGATGACCTTTTCTTTGCCTTTGCTCGATTCACCTCCTTTAACTCCTTGAGCTAAATCAAACAAATTTAACTCATTAAAGTCTCATTTTGCTAGCTTATGGCCGAATATGACAAGGAGTTTGATGGGTCATATGGCCACCTTTTAGCTCAAATACACAATGGTCATATGCATTTTTAATCACATCAAATGATTCAATACAATTCACTCGAACATCAAAAGAGAACCTCAAGGTACTTAGACCATATACACATTAGACATTAGAGTCACATATGTACGAATTCACGAATCGAATTCGACATATTAGCTAATTTTCCCTTTAGCCGAACCTTCTAAGTCAAGATAAAGCCATCAACATGCTTACCTTTGGCCGAACATACACATCAACTTAGGTGCCCATTTATATGGCCGAACACACACATGTCTATGTTAAGGCCGATTGCAACACTCAATACATTCTACAAGTATGGACACTTGCATTGACTAAACACCATTTCTATTATTTTTACTCCAAAGCCGAATGCCTCTCAAGCCCTAAGCTCATGATCCTTTCATCATTAAGCAAGTGTTATAGCACAACTAACATCCATTTTCAATTTGAACACCAACATAAAAATATTAAACATGAAATCCATAGCCGAAACCTATACATGACATTACTCATTCCACCCATCGAAACAATATTTGTTCAAGACATCAAGCATTTTTATTTGGGTATTACATATATGAGCATTTAGAATTTATATTTTTAGCAAGATCAATTTCTTTCCTCAACACATTCTTCATCAAAACTTAAAGGAAGTAATCAAATTTCCTTCTTTAATAGCCATAGCCGAATGCTCCATCCATCCATCAAAGTTAAAAATTTTGCATGGTCTAAGTAAGAACCATGATAATTAACCTAAAACAAGCTAAAATTTCACAACTTTAACACAATATACTAACCTTATTAAGCATTCAAATGGCCGAAAGTTCTTTGCCCCTATTCCTTCCTTCACATTCGGCTTAGAAGAAACAAAGATGAACACTTAGTTTTCTTCACCCATTTCCCCCCCTTCTCAAGCTTCAAGTGACCGAATGTTTTTGCCCCAATTCTTTCTTTCAATCCAGCCAAGAAGAACCAAAAAAACACAACTTGTTTTTCTTTCTTCCTTAGAACATTCGGCCAAGGGGAAATGAAGAAAGATGGACACTTTTTTTTTTGTTTTTCCTTCTTACTTTCACGGCAATGGGGAGGGGAAGAAACAATTACACACATCCTTTCCTTTTTCCATTTCTTTATTTCCCCATACTTCTTATTATATTTTATCCTACATACCTCACTAGGCCAACATGTTCCCAACATGTTTCCACCCATAGCATGGCCGGCCACTACTTATTAGGAGGGGGAATTTGACATGCAAGTCCCCCCTTTTTTCCCACATGCACTAATAGGTCCTTACGCATTGACCTATCACATTTTAAAATTTTCTCACATAAGTCCTATTGACTTAATTCACATGCAATCGACTAAATCGAAGCTTGAAATTTTCACACATTCATGATTACATATTCTAGACAATAAACATCACATTCAAACCTTTCGGTGACTCGGTTTAGCGGTCCCGAAACCACTTCCCGACTAGGGTCAATTTTGGGCTGTCACAGAATTAGGGGTTTAATTGAATGAATTTCAAGTTAGAATTGATTAAATGATTTAATTGTAAACTAGGCTATAAGTTTTGTGTTGTAGGGGATAAATTGAAAGAAGTTTTAAATTAGGGTTTTATTATGAACATTAGATAGTTAAGTAGAATATGGAAAGAAATTGAATAGAAATAAAGTATGAATTGAATTAGAAAAGTAAATGAGTTAATTAGGATTAAATTAGAATTAGGGTATAAATTGGATAAAAAACTCAGTTATTATTATTAATTAATGTTGTAATTAATAGTGTAAATTATTATTATTTTCATAGCTAACAAAGAACCCGAGGCATTGGCACAAAAAGGAAAGGAGAAAGTTATCGAGGAGTAATCGCGAAATCCGGGTTTGTATTACTATAATTCAAGTTATTTATTATTAAGTATTAATTTTAAATTTATTTATTTTATAGTAAGTAAATATTGAGGTAAGTAATTTTATTGAATTGAATTTAGAAAATTGAATTGAATGAGAAATACGTGTTAGTATTACTATATTTCGAATTTAATTATTATTAATTGTTGAATTTTAAGTTGATATGCATGGTAAGTATTAGTATTGAATTGTTTGAAATTATATTGAATTGTGATTATATGTGAATAATAATGCATATTGAATTGAGAAGTGTATTGAACTAGGAATATGTGAATTGAAAATTTTGATTGAAAAGTAGAGAAATGATTTAATTGAATATGTGAGAAATTGTGACTGAATTGAGACTTATATGTGATCCGAAAACCTTATTAACTAGTCGGGCTGAGTCGGATATAATTGGCATGCCATAGGATTGGAAGTGTTCAGGGATACTTCGACCTCGAGTCGATGAGACACTGGGTGTCATATTGTTACTTCGGATAGATTCGATGAGGTACTGGGTACCGCTTTACTTTGGCTAGGCCGATGAGACACTGGGTATCAACTTTGCTTTGAACAATCCGATGAGGCACTGGGTGCCAAACTGGTGTGTTTGGTTGGATTCGTGTATCCGCCAAAGTTTGAGTCTGTTAATAGGGGTAATTAAAAGAAAAGTTAAGTTGAATAAAAGGAATTGGTTAAACCATTAAAAGAAATGTGAAAATGGAACATGAATTGAAAATGTGATTTGAATGTGAGTATGAGAATTGAAAGCATGAACCAATGGTTCATGAATTAAATAATGGCTCAACATGAATGTATATGATTTTAATTGATGAATAACTAAATTAAATTGTATGAATATATTGAGAATGGAAAATTTATGTTTAAATTGGTTTAGTAAATATAAAAGTTATATGAATTAATTTATATGATTATTATCTTTATAATTTGAATTATGGTAATATCACTGAGTATGAAATACTCAGCGTACGGTTGTTTTCATGCGCAGGTTAATAGGTATTCAGACTCTCAATTCAGCATCCAGGCTACCCCGACTCTAGCGCAAAACTCGGTGATGTATTCTTCTTTTGGTAAAAGTGGCATGTACATAGGTGTTATTTTAATTACTTTAAAATGCTATATGATTTTTGTTGTAAAGAATGATATTTGGTATTTTGGTGTTTAAACTAATGAAATGGTATGAAAATTTATATGATATATATGGTATAATTGACACAAAAATGATATTTTGATACTTGGTTTAATGAAATAGAAATAGAATTATCATAACATATTTGATATAGTTGGTAACAAGTTGAAATAGAATGAATGAAACTTATTAAATTAAAAAATATATGTGAATATTTACTTAGTAAATTACTAAGTTGATGTTAAGCTATGTTTAGGTGTATTTAAATATGAAATTGTATGGATTGTGATATTGATTTTTGAATTGGTTGCGATTTGAATTTGCAGGGAATGTTAAATATTTATAAAGGGGTTATATTGAATTTTTCAAAAAAAAAAAGAAGAAGAAGAAAAAATCAATTAGCAAAAGTTTTATATGAACTTTTAATTATATTATAATATGTTCAATAATTATTTGAATATTAATTGTAAATTGTCCGATTATCCGGTAATACCTCATAACCCTGTTCTGGCGACGGTTTAGGGTTAGAGGGTGTTACAAGTATGTACACAAACTCATGCTTAATAAGTTCGATATGTGATGAAACCTCAGATTGGTTTGCTCGAGTAAGTTATGATGTTAGGATTTTAAATACATCTATGCTAAGCTTGATTATGAATTCACAATGACATTTATGTTAATTTACTTTATGTTAAATCTATGTTAAAGTGTGTTTATGATTCCTATTTTTTGCATAGGAACTTACTAAGCTTTAAAGCTTACTCCTTTTCTTTTCCATTATCTTATAGTGTCACCAAGCCAGCTCAGGGATCGAAGGCGGTCGAAGATCCATTCACACTATCAAATTATCATTTTGGGTACTTATGATTACAATACTTTGAGATATGGCATGTATAAGGACTTGATCTTTTGTTATGTGTCATAGTTGATTTGGCCAAAAGTGTTGGCTTATGGTATTTGATGATTCATTTGTAAATGGCCATTGAAATTGGCTAATGTTGGTTAAGTATATATATGAATATGAAGATGTCTTTCAAGAATGTGGATTTTGCATGGTTTGAGATGATAAGTATGAGATGTTGCATGTGATAGAAAATAGCATGGAATTGATGTGTGGATGACTTGGTTGTGGTTGAATTGGTTGTGTGTATATACTTGGATTTGTGTTACTTGTTGTTGTGTAGGGGTGCAAGTAAGGGTGGCAAAATGGCTTGGTAAATAGCCTTATTTTTGTCTACACGGGTAGACACATGGGCATGTGTCTAGACCGTTTGTAACACACAGCTTGTTCTATGGGTGTGTGATCCGGCTGTATGTCCCCTGCATTTTGAATTTTAGCTTCGAATTGGCCACACGGGCAGAGACACGGCCATGTGTCTCATCCGTGTGAAGGGCACGGCCTAAGGACATGGGCGTGTGCTCAAGGTGTGTGAAGTCTGCACCTATTTTATGAAAAATTATAAAAATTAAATCGCTCACACAGCCTAAGCACACAGGCGTGTGACTTGGCCGTGTGACTTCAATTTGTTGATGACATCATGAACAGAGAGTTACACAGGTTAGGGGCATGGACGTATGTCATCACACGGCCTACCCACATGGGCGTGTCCCAAGCCACACGGGTGTGTGACCCTATTTTGATGAAAATTTTTTTAAGTGTTGTAAAATTTTCTAAAGTTCTCAGTTTGGTCCCGAACCACCTACAATGTATGTTTTGGGCCTCGTAGGCTCGTTTAAGGGACAATATGAATATTTTTGAAAAGTTTTAAATTTGAGTGGAAATTCATGTCTCGGTTTTGAATGTTTGCTTGAGTTTAAGTCCGGTAATGCCTCGCACCCTGTTCCGGCGATGAATACGGGTAAGGGGTGTTACATCATTTTAGATTTATATATTTTTATTAATTTAAAAAAATACAATTTTCAATTTATATTAATTGTTAAACATTTTTTTGTTGGTGTGGCATGCCACATCAGCATTATTAAAACTAGTTAACTAATAGTTTATGTTAAGGGAATAGCTTAATTAATTGTCCTTTTATCATTAAAGGCTCAACAGGATGTAGTTATTTTTAATCACTTAATTGATTTTTTTATTAAAGTAAATTTTTACCCTTAAACCATGTTTTTTTTTAAAAAATTTGATCTTTCTAGTGAATTATAATTTTAACCAAGATTTAAAAAAGACACATGGCAAATTCCCTATATCGGCAAGAATGGGGCAGAGGGACTTAGGGGATTCCCGTTGTCTAAATTTTAAAATTTGGTTTTCTTGGGGACTTAGTGACTCCACTGCAAAAAAAAAAATTAATTATTATATTTAAAATTGTAACAATATTAAAAATGATTAACTATCTAATATTAATATTAAGAAAACATAAAAAAATATTTTTACAAATGAAGAAAATAACTTCGTGTTGAAAACTCAGGTAAAAGGCTAAACTATATTGAGTATTGAAAATAGAATCGATAGAATTGAAAATTGATTGTATTATTTCTTAATCTCTTTGAATAGTACAACTATGGTATTTATATATGAATGAGCTAACTACTAATTAGTAACTACTACTAATAGCATAACAGTTTGAGTAACAAATTAACAACTTAAAAATAACAGAGTCTTTTATCTCTATATTCTAACATTCACCCATATTCCTGATAGGCAAAACCCGAAGAAGACTACAAAACCGAGCGAAAAACGAAACAAAGAGCGACTTGGTAAGAATGCCAGCAACCTGATCACATGCAGGTACTTCACCAACGACAATAGAACCATCAACAACTTTCTTGTGTACAAAGAACATATCAAGTTTGAAGTTGTCACACCATATAGTAGGTAGATCAATAGTTTGAAGTTGTAACTCTTGTAGTAACGAGACTAACCAAGCAACATCACTAGTAGCGGCAGCAATACTTCAATATTCAACTTCAGTCGTGGACCTTGAGACGACTTGTTGCTTCTTGGAACACTAGGAGATAGGCATGTGACCAAAATACACACAGTAACCTATTGTAGATCAGTGATCATTAAAATCCAGCCCCCAGTTAGCATCGGCATAACCAACTAAAGAAAGTCGAGTGGATGGTCAAAAAACAATCCCATAATCAAGGGTACCACATAAATATCGCAAAATTCATTTTAATGCAATTAGATGAATGGTAGTGGGCGCATGCATGAACTGACATATCCGATTTACAGCAAAGGCAATATCAGGTCGAGTCAGGATAACATATTGTAGAGCACCTACCAAGCTTCTGTATTCAGTAGGATCATGAAGACCCTGTCATCCTTAAGATAGAGGAGATGAACTAATCATTGGAGTATGAACACTTGTTGCATGATTCATAGAGCGTCTATCGAGCTGATCCTAGATGTACTTCCGTTGACATAGATGAAGAAATCCTTTAGAAGAACGAGTAACCTTGATCCTTAAAAAATAATGGAGATCACCCATATCTTTAAGGGAGAACTCCTCATTAAACTGTTGAACAAAACTATTTATGTAGGTAGGCTCACTTCTAGTAATGATAATATCATCGACATACACAAGAACATAAAAAGTGAAGGAAGGCGTAACTTTAACAAACAAAAATGTATCAGATTTGGAAAGATGAAAATCAACAGAAAGAATAATAGACTTCAATTTGTCGAACCAAGCACATGGAGCTTGACGGAGTCCGTACAAAGCCTTCTTTAGACGACAGACCAAAGGTTTGTCATTGGAGCCGTACTGAACATACCCAGAAGGTTGCTATATAAACATTTCATTAGTAAGATCACCATTTAAAAAGACATTATTCATATCCACCTGACGAAGCTACCATCCTTTGGAAATAGCAACAGATAATATGGTTTTATTATTAAACTAAATGTTTCTTTGAAATCGCATCCAGGTACCTAAGAATATCCTTTAGCTACTAACCTAGCTTTACGACGGGTGACCATGCCATCAGGATTTTTTTTCACTTTAAAAAGTCATTTACATCAAATTACTTTGCGATTATTAAGTACTGGAATAATGTCCCAGGTGGAGTTAGTAATGAGGGCATCGTACTTAGCCTAAGCAACAACATGCCATTCAGTGGTAGAGAAGGCTTCCTCAATCGTGTGAAGCTCAACATCTTTAACAGGCATAGCCTTGGGTTTAAAAATGCTAGCCTTAGAGCGTGTAACCATCGGATGAGTATTTGTTAGGGGCAAAGACGAGGATGGAATAGTAGGAGAAGCTACAACATTGAAAGGAACCATAGGTGGATCGGCAGCACCATTTTCCTAAGAAGAGAACGGGGCTCAAGAGTTAAGCCCAAAATATCCTGAGGAGTGGCAGATGTTTAGGGTGAACAACAAAAACCAGGAGGTGGGGACAACTCAGGGGTTTGAGCAGATGAAGGCTCCATAGGTCTAGAACACATAGGCTTGACAATAGGAACATATGTTGAGGAGAGAGGTTGACCAGACGAAGATGGGGATCCGTTTGTAGCAGACAGAGGAAATAAAAATCGGTGTTCATCAAATAAAACATGATGAGAAACTATGATTTTACCATCTGGTGTAAGGCATTGATACCCTTTATGTTGAGAACTGTACCCAAAAAATATATAGGGTTGAGACCGAAATCCAATTTGCGACGTAGAAAGGGGCGTAGACACGGAAAACAACAGCACCCAAACACTCACAAATGATCATATATGGGATCTTGGCCATGCAGAACCTTGTATGGTGACTGTCCTTTTAGAACCGCTGTAGGAAGACGATTGATAAGATGAACAGCACAACAAAATGCATAACCCCAATAATATATAAGAAGATTTTCTTGGGCCAAAAGCGTAATACCCATGTCGACATTATGCCGGTATTTGCGCTCAG
Source organism: Gossypium hirsutum (assembly GCF_007990345.1). Taxonomy (NCBI): domain Eukaryota; kingdom Viridiplantae; phylum Streptophyta; class Magnoliopsida; order Malvales; family Malvaceae; genus Gossypium; species Gossypium hirsutum. Next base: position 59,075,861 of record NC_053425.1, on the reverse strand, counting down.
CCACCCCATTCTATTCTGATATGTGCGGACAAGACATTTGATGAATTATCCCTTGAGTCACCAACACGGACGTGAAAGCTCAAAACTCTCTTCCCTAATCACTTTGAAACTATTTGATATTTTTCTCAAACTGATTTTTGATTAATTGTTAAAATTGAACAAAGCAATCCACTACTTGAGACTTTTGACGAATAATATAAATCCAAGTAAATCGTGTGTACATGTCAACAAACGAGACATAATACCAATTGCGTCTACAAGGAACTGACGTAGGTCCCCATAGATCAAAGACAACTAAAGCAAAAGGATTAGTGTATTCAGTAGTAGGTAGCAAAAATGGGAGTTTGTGAGACTTTCCTTTTTGACTGGCAGTACAAACAGTATCAAAACAAACTTTATTAGAATAATATTACACATATCTAGAACAGACTTAACAATAGAAACAGAGAGATGACCAAGACGCTTGTGCTATAGAGTAAAAATATCACAGTTATCAGCCTGAGTCAGAAGCCTAATGTTAGCAGTAGAAGGAGTCACAATAGACAAAACATCTCCCATTAATAGAGAAGATTTACCTGAGTAGGGTGTAAAGCCATTCAATGTAGAAGCATCGCGATAGACATGGTGTGTAGCCCTAGAATTTGGATACCATGATGTAGTACCGATGGGCATAACGACATACGAATCAGAACCATCAAAGTTGGACCCAAACTAAGTAGCATTAACATTAGGCTCAGTAGAGTTGGACACATTAGTCGCATGGAAATCAGGTATACGAAGAAGCCCAAAGTAGGGATCGGAGCCAGTATAAACCCGAGCTCTCGGTTTGGTTCACCAAGGAACAGACAGCTCAGACTCATTAAACGCACTAGCACCAGAAGGCCCACGCTCGCGTCCAAAACCACAAGAGGGTGCAACCTTTACATTATTTGAATTTGGCCCATTTGGTAATGAATTACCATATAGCCTAAATGAATTATAAACAACCCAAAAATCTTGATGCGGGCTAGATTGCTTACGACGCATGTGCAGCCCATTAGAAAACTCACCCCCGATCGGTCGAATTTCACCTGCAGCAACAAATGTGGACTCTCGGCCAAATTCTAAAAGTGCATTTGACCCACCGTAGGGTCTAGCAACCATACCTGTTCTATCATCAGAGGCAAAAGTTGGGTTAGAAACCCTATTATTCATATGCGAATAATATGGCATAGTAGAGGGCTAGTGATTTCCCATGAAGAAGACCTTGCGGCACCGTCGAAGGAGAGCCAGCAAACGGACCAAGGGCCAGCAACAGAGTAGAAAAGCCAGTGGCCAATCCTAGACAAAGATGATTAACTCGATTTGAACCCCGATCCAACGACGGTGGGCCATCATAGTCTCGATTATACTGGTAATGTAACAGCCCATTTTTAATAAAATCGAAAGCGTGTTTTGTGTTTTTTTCTCCAAGATTTGGCGATTTCTTTTCTCGTTTTTTTCTTCCGTGTGTCTGCTTGTATTTTCGAATATTATGGCAGTATGAAGGGTTTTGTGGGTGTAGCTTTGCTTGTGTGGCTCTCTGATTGTAGTATTGATTAGCTTTTTCATTTCTGTTCGGTGCATTGGATTTGATGCGATTGGATCTACTGTTTTCAATCACTAGAAAAGACGTTTCTTGCAGGGCCATTGATCGATTTTCAAGGTGTTTTTGTCTATTTTTTCAATTTCTTTTTCGTTTCTTGGTATCTTTTGTGTAAAATTTGTTTTCCATTTTTACGTATGCAGTGCATGTTTTGATAGGGATTGTTCGTTGCTCATTATGGCGAGTCCCATGGTGGATAGGAAATTTACGTTTCAGCTGACTTTTCTACGTCTTATTTTCTTCATTTCTGCATGGATTAGGGTTTCTTTTAAACCCCATCATCTTTTTTCCTTTTGCATGCATGTACGTTGTTTTTTCTTGCCTACGTTTTTATAAGGTTTTTCATCTAAGTTTTGTCTATTTCGTCTTTCTTCATTTTCTGGCGTGGGTTCTTTTGGGATTTTTGTTGGGAATTTATTTCCTCTCATCTTTGGTCGAATTTTATAGTAGTTGTAGTGTTTTCCGCATCTTTCTCTTTCTTTCTGTTTAATCTCCGAGTCTATATGTTTTATGATTTTTGTTGCTTTGGTGTTTTGGCTTGATTTTAGGTTTCTTATTACGATTATTTTTGAATAGTTTCTTCGTTTCTATCTTTCTCTTTTGTTCTGTCTTTTGCAAGGTTTCGTTGGCTTCGGGTTTTTTAGGGCCTCTTCATCCTTCTCTTGCCTTTCTTGGTCGTGTCTGTCTTGATTGAAATATGGAGGAAAAACCAGAAAATGATGCGAAAATAATGGTAGATGAAATAAATGAGCTCTTGGGGAAGTTGACATTTTTCAGAAAAAAAATCTATCCAAGTTATGAGCACAAATAGTGTAAAAAGCGTCCATGGTTTTGAGTCATGGGCTATGGGAAAGATCATGGTGACGGAGCACCCGAACACAGAAGCGATGTACAGAGTGTTTAGGTCACTTTGGTATAAAAAAGAGGAGGTGGACTTCATTGCCTTAAAAGAAGGGGCTATTATCGTTAAGTTTGGTTGCATGGAGGATCATGACCACATCTTAAATCTTATGCCCTGGTTATTTGATAAATGTCTATTCTCAATAGTGCCATTTGAGAAGGGAAAGGACATAGATTCCTATGAGTTTTAGTTGTCACCCTTTTGGTTAAGAGTCTACAACATTCCCATAAAACTCATGGATCGTCAAATGGCTTTGGCTATGGGACAGACTATCGGGGAGCTTGTGGCGATTGACTGGAAGGACTGAAGCGGAGGATGGACAAAATTTATGAGGCTGAAAGTAAAAATTAACATTTCTAAACCCTCAAGGAGAGTCGTGAAACTGGTCAGCAGAGATGGGAAGGAAACAATAGGGGTTTTAAAGTATGAGCGGCTCCCGGACTTTTGCTACCTATGCGGACTGATAGGACATACCATTCAAAAGTGCCATAATAAGAGGGAGGGTGTAACAGCCCGATTTAGGGCTAAAACAGAATAGTGGTTTCAAAACCATGAATCCAAGGTTGAAATAAATTATTTTGATTAAGTTTTAGTATTTATATTATGATTTCATAATTGTGTGAAAATTTCGTTGCGAAATTTTATCGATTGGGTGTTTAATTTGATATTTAGGACTAAATTGAAATAGGTAAAAAAATGTGTGTTCTAGTTCATAAAGTACTTGATTGAAATGGGGGTTTTAAGTAGAGGTCCTTAAATGGCAATTAGACCATTATACTTTATATGGAAAAAAACTAGGACATGGATGGAATTTTAAGAAAGTTTAGTAGTAAGGGCATTTTGGTCATTTGTATATTAAATGAAATAAAATGGGAAAATAACACAAAAATGTGTTCATCTTCATTCAAGCTTGGCCGAAACTTACATGTTCTCCATAGCTAGGGTTTTTCCCAAGCTTTCAAGCTCAATAGTAAGTGCATTCAAGCCCCGTTTTTAATGTTCTTTACATTTTTGAAATCCTCGTAGCTCGGTCTACCTATTTCTACCATTATTTCGAGCTAGGGTTTATGTTTAAAATTTTACCCATGAATGATATGCATGTATTTTTATGTTTGATGGTAGAATATGAATGTTTGAAGTTAGGAGAACGATCTTTTCTAAGTGGTTTTTAGCGAAAACGAGCAAAAAAGCATAATCGGTAAAAATACCTATTGTTCATAACTATGTGTTAGAGTGAGAATTTGATGTTGTCATAGAAGGGAAAAATGACCAGCATGTCATAAAACATAATAATAAGGGCTGAAATTAAATTCCCGAGCTTGGGGGTAAAATTGTAATTTTGTAAAAGTTAGGGGGCAAAAATGTAATTTTTCTATAATGTGATTTTTGGATTGAAATAAATAGTATGAGTGTTAAATGAGCTAAATGTGTTGTTATAGATCAAGAAAGGCGTGGAATCGATCTCGAACGGGGGAAGGAAAAGGTTTTGGACTAAATTGCAAAATTTTATATTTTGCACCGAGGTATGTTTGTATGCAAATAATACATTAATTTCATTTACATTTTTATATTTCAGCCTATTATATGTATTTTAGCTAATTTTGAAACATAAATCGACTATTGGAGGAATGGAAATAAGTAATAGAGAGAGAAATCCCGGTTGAACATTCGGAAAGATTGAATAATATAGATGGAGCGTAGCTAGGTCACATGTATGGTGCTGAGTGCACATCATGTGTACAAGAAAGCTACGAGATACTATGTAGTAGCTAGGTCACATGTGTGATACGGGATGTATCCCATGTACACAAGAGAGCTACGAGATAAATTGGCTAGGTCACATGGGTGGTACTAAGTGTTCACCATGTGTACAAGAGAGCCGAATTATATGAAATATGATAGTGGGGCAGTGTGCTGAAACCATCAAGTATCGAAGATTGATCCAAATTGTTAAACGGGATAATTTTACGGTGGCATTGTAATCATGGACTTATACTTGTGATGTATGAAATGTTGTGAAAATGAATTGTGATATGTATGCTAAGTGAGGTTAATACAAAGAAAGTGTGAAAGAGTGAATTTGCAATAACACTGTTTTAGACAGTAGTAGTGACGTGATTTTGAAAAATCACCAAAAATAGTATCAATTTAATTAGAGGCTGAATGAGATACGAAATTAAATCTCAATGAGTCTATTTTCATATAAAAGAAACATAACAAGCAAAGGAACTCTATATTTTGAGATATTTATATTTGTGTGTGACTTGTTCAGATTGAATATGTGATCCCCTATTCTGACTTTGATAAATCATTAAAAATTGTACAAAAATAATTAAGAAATATAGTTTATATGTATAGATTCCTTATTGAGTCTAGTTTTAAATGAAACATGTTTCATGGCTATTTGAATTGTGTACTGGGAGAAATTCAACTCGTAGTGAATAGAGGTCAGATCATTCGAGCTGTATAATAGGGGAACTTTAACTAATAAACTGTACTAATTGGCTGGACCAAAAATTCTAGAAAAAAAAGTAGTAAGAAGTTATATGAGTCTAGTTTCATGAAAATTTTACGGATTTTAATTTCAATTTTTTTAACTCGAGTTATAATTTATTTAGTGAACATGATGCAGAGAGACAGCTCAATCAAAGTGGAGTAAATATTGAAATTAAAAGTAGATACACTTGAGTTAATGTGTAAACATATTAGATTCTTTAATTATTATTTATATACTTACTCACTAAGCTATATAAGCTTACTTTCTTTTCTCTCTTTTGTCTTATAGTGTCGTCCAGCATTGCTCGGGAGTTAAGGATCGTTGAAGATCTGCCACACTATCAATACTTTTGGGTATTCGAAATAAACATTTCTTTTGAATTATGGCATGTATAGTAGGCTTCGTTATTTTGTTACGTGTCATAATTTCCTAGGTTTAAAATATTGGTTACATTATTTAACCAAATTATTTTGTATAAGCCTTTGAATTTGGCTAATATTGTTCAAGACATATGTTATAATGATACATTATCTATTTGGATGACATATTTCTATTTCGGTTTCGTTTAATGATATATATTATGATCTGGTAATACCTCGTACCCTGTTTCGATGTGGAACACGGGTAAGGGGTGTTACAGAGAGGGATATGTTGGATAGTTTAAATATCCAGTTTGGGGCTTGGATGAGGGCACCGATAGTAACCCTAAATCAAGACAGGGGTATGAGAAAGAACAGGGTTGAAATAGTGTCAACTACGGATCTTTCAAATGAGATTAGGGAGGAAAGCCAAACAAATACGAAGGATGATAGTGGGTAACCTAGTCAGAAAGAAAAAGAGAAGTGTGTTGAAGAAGACTCGATATCAAACTCTCTTATGGAGAAAAGGAGCCATAAGTTGAATCGGGATAGCATGGGACGGTTCAAGCAAAAGAGAAAGAGAATGAAGGGGTGGAATGGAGAAAACCATGATGAAAGCCCATCCAAATCTATTGAAAGAAGATTAATGGAGAGTGTTTCACCTTTAAATGAGGTGGCTAGCGAGCAGCCCCACCAGGAACCATGAAAATCTTTTGCTGGAACTGTCGTGGGGTTGGAAACCCTGCGACAGTTCGTGAGTTGAAGCAACTCCTTGCTGCAAATGGTCCTAATATTGTTTTTCTGTGTGAAACCAAAATTCACTCTAATGGTCTCTCTCGTATTCAATCTGTGTGTAGGATGGAAAGTTGCATGGCGATTAACTCGGAGGGTAAGAGTGGTGGTCTTGCTTTGATGTGGAAGGAGGGTGTGAAGGTAAATGTGCAAAATTTCTCTAATCATCATATCGATTCCTTGGTCACTTTGGATGAGAATGAGGTGATTCGGTTTACTGGGTTCTATGGTCAAGCAAACCCAAACGTAAGGAATCAATTGTGGGATATGCTAAGAAGGGTTAAAAGAACAGTTAATGAAGGTTGGATTGTTAGGGGCGATTTTAATTGTAACACCCCTTACTCGTATCCGAAGCCGGGACAGAGTTCGAGGCGTTACCGGACTTAAACATTCACAAACATGCAAAACCGGGCCATTAAATTTCATCCAAATTAAAAATTTTCAAACGCATGTAAATCGTCCCTTATACAGGCCTTCGAGGCCTAAAACATACATCAGGGTGGTTCGGGACTAAACTGATGACTTTAGAAAGCTCTGGGAAAACTTAGAGAAATTTTCATGAAACAAGGTCACACGCCCATGTGGACACAGGGACACACTCGTGTGTCTTCAACACACCCGTGTCCTCAGGCCATGTAACTCTCTATTTATGATGTTAGCAAAATAAATTGATCCACACGACTAAGCCACACGCCAGTGTGCTAGGCTGTGTCCTCCACACGGATGAGACACAGGACCATGTCCTCCACACGGCTGAGACACATGGCCGTGTCTCTACCCGTGTAGCTAACACTTAGGCTATTTTCCAAGCCTTATGTTGTCCTTAATTCTCTCTCATAGGCTATTTTCCAAGCCTTATGTTGTCCTTAATTCTCTCTCATACTTATACACATTATAGGCACACATTATAACATTAATTTAATGGCTAATCATCCTTTAGTAAAATTTCGTTAAAACATTTACATGTTGTCATACATGTGTTTATTACCTATACTTATGTTACACCAAGTAAGACATTCCAATTCACATTCTACAATTGTCCATATTCAATCATTATCAGCTTACTACCATGCCACACATTCATTCCATGGCCACGACCACCTCGAATGGTCTTAGAGCATTCATCATGTACATGTGTTATACTAATCATTCATAACAACCAATTATAAACACATCACAAACATTAACACATAGCAAGAATAATTAGGCTTACAAGCCATAACCATTTAAGCCACATCTCATGGCCATGTACAATAAATCAATATAAGCCGATACATTTGGCTAATCATAACAACATCTAACATAAAAATCTAGTCCTTATACATGCCACTCACTTGAAAGTATTTAATACACATATGACTATACTCTGGAGTTGTTGGCTTGAAAGTGTGATGCTGCCTCCGATGGTCTCCAACCCCGAGCTGACCTAAGAACCCTAAGGAAATGGAGAGGAGGGAGTAAGCTTAAAGCTTAGTAAGTTCATATGAAAATAATAAGCATTTTATCAACATGATTCCATGAAAATGTAATCATAATTACACTTTTGCTGATTTTCTGGTCATGCTATTTTCTCGAGTCATAGTTACTAATTTATTTATATCCAGAGATACAAAAATCCAAATTAAGATTTGTTAATTTTCTCTGAAACTAGACTCATATATCTTCTTACCATAAAATTTTCAGAATTTTTGGTCCAGCCAATAAGTACATTTTATTCACTAAAGTTATCCCTATTTCATTGTCTGACAATTCCGACCTCTCTTTAGTAAAAATTATTTATCTCATGGTACAGGACTTCAAATTGAGAACCGCTAATTTTCCCAGAAACTAGACTCACATATATTCTTACAATAAAATTTTCATAATTTTTGGTTTATCCAATTAGTACATTTTATTCATTAAGGATACCTCTGTTTCACTATCTGACAGTTCTGACCTCTCTTCACTAAAAATTATTTATCTCATGGTACAACTCCTGTATGTTGTCCCCATAAATTCATATTGAAAATAGACTCATTAAGGATTTTAAGCATGTAAATTATGACCATAATTATTTTTGTACAATTTTTAATGAGCTTCCCAAATCAGAACAGGGGATGCCAAAATCATTCTGACCCTGTCTCACAAAAAATCCAATTATTACAGAATATGAAATCCTTTTGCCTTCACCGTTTCTTTTATGGGAAAATATACTCATTAAGCTTTAATTTAATATCTTATTCAACCTCTAATTCAATTTTTACCATTTTTTGTGATTTTTCAAAGTCACACAACTACTGCTGTCCAAAATTTTTTTATTACAAAATTTCACTTTAACATAATTTCACTTACTCCATTCTATCTTATCAAAAGATTCGCTCAACTATCGAACACATTGCTCACAACTTTTCACATAGATATACTTGCACTTATTCATCACATAGTCATCTAAATATGTATTTTCACTTAGTAAATTTCCCGTTGAACTCATTGGAATAATAACAGATACCCAGTGGCCTGTGCATATACCACCCTTGTAACCGAAGCTCTCTGGTACGCATAGTAGCCTGCAATTAGTACTACACATGTGACCTATCAATTTGGTACATGTAGTAGCTTGCATTTAGTACCACACACGTGACTTAACCATCTGATACACGTAGTAGCCTGCACTTAGTACTACACACGTGATCAAAGTTAACGGGTACGCGTAGTAGCCTGCACTTAGTACTACACACATGACTTAATCATCTGATACACATAGTAGCCTGCATTTAGTACTACACACGTGATCGAAGTTAACGGGTATGCATAGTAGCCTACACTTAGTACTATACATGCAACCTATCAATCTGGTACACGTAGTAGCCTGCACTTAGTACTACACACGTGACTCACAACGGATCATTTGTATCTCTTCTATTCTGAAGGTTCAATCGGGAAATTCTTCACTTTTCAACATTTTACTAACTCATTCTTAGTCAATTCTGATTCGTAGTTTACATCAATTGATCATTCTATAGGTAGCCACATCTCATATAACAACAAAAGATAATAACATAAAAAGAATCAAAATATTATTTACATACAAACTTACTCATTTCAAAGAAATATCATATTCCATCAAACTTCCAAACCTTTACTGGACGTCCTCGAATTGTGGCTTCATTCACATAGCAATATCTCATAATCACATGGCATTGCAACATTTTCATCATAATAGCAAAACATCAAGAACATGTTATATCATCAAAATAATCACATAATATCAAATTATTCACATATATATACTTACAACTCGTGTAATATCGAAGCATTAGCATTCAAATACAATATTGAATTATTAGAATCCCATGAACTTACCTCAGGTTCGAGTACGACTATATATTATGATTTAGTCCATAATTCATTCATTTCCAATCTATGCCCGAATCTTATTTTCCTTAATCTATAATACCACATTTAGCTTACTAATTAGTCACATTATTCATATGGGTCCAAAAATCATACTTTTAAAAATTTTTATTTTGACCCCTAAACTTTCACATATTTGCACTTTGGCCCCTAGACTCGTAAAATAATTTTTATTCAATTTCCTTGTATTTTAAGCCTAGTTGAATCATTTTCATAACTGTAGCAGCCCCTAATTTCCACTAAATTAAACTTTTATGACAAATTTTGTAACTTTTACAAAACGGTCCTTTTTAACAATTTCACCGAAAATCACTTAGTAAAAGTCGTTTATTACACACCGAGCATTCATATTCTACCATTAGACATCAAAAAACATGCATGTCATCCATTGGTAAATTTTTAAACACAAACCCTAGCTCAAAATATGAGTAGAAAATGAGTAGATCTTGTTACAAGGATTTCAAAAATGTAAAAATCATTAAAAATAGGGCTAGAACGAACTTACAATCGAGCTTGGAAGCTTGAAAAACCCTAGATATGTCTTCTCCATGCAATTTTTGTCCATGGGGTAGGAGATGGACAAAAATTGGCTTTTAATTTTGTTTTTAATTCATTTTAATTACTAGATTACCAAAATGCCCCTAAATTAAAAATATTCTATTTCACCCATTTCATGTACATTTTTGTCCAAAAAATTATCCAGTGGTCTAATTACCATTTAAGGGCCTCCAATTTAAAATTTCATAACAATTAGACACCTTTAACATGTAGAACTCAATTTTGCATTTTTTACAATTTAGTCCTTTTGACCAAATTGAGTGCCCAAACGTCAAAATTTTCAAACAAAATTTTCACGAAATCATCCTGTGAAATTGTAGCCCATAATAATATAATAAAAAAATTTATTATGTCAGATTTGTGGTCCCGAAACCACTATTCTTACTAAGCCCTAATTCGAGATGTTACATTAATGCTATCATTAATAATGCTGAGAAGGAAGGGGGCGTAGAAAGCCGAGAAAAGCTATGGACGAGTTTAGAGATATCCTAGATGAGCTGGCTTTGGTTGACATTAAAACTAGCAACGAATGGTTTACGTGGTATAATAAAAGAGAGGGAGTCAACCCCGTTAAGGAGAGACTGGATAGGTTTCTTATTTCGGAGGATATGATTAAAAATTTTCCTTTTATTACTACCAAAGTGGTATGCCAGTCAAAGTCAGACCATGAGGTGATTTTTTTGAACATGCTTGGATGTAAGCCGGGGGAGAAAGGAAGCGACTACAGATCGTGCTTCAGGTATGATGCTTGCTGGGCTAAGGAGCAAAAAGCTAGGGATATTATTTCTCGCATTTGGGATGACAAGAATAGTGATATTTTGAATAAGATGAATAATACCCACGAGGAACTTGGCCCGTGGCAGCATCAATGATACAAAAGAATGAAGTATAAGATTACCGGGATAGAAAGGAAGATTGGTAAGATTATGGATGGGCCAAATAGTGAGAGGTCGTCGAACCTTTTGAAGGTTGCTCGTAATCAGCTGGGTCATTTATATGATGCGGAAGAGAGGTACTGGGCGCAAAGGGCTCGCAATCAATGGCTTAGAGAAGGCAATCGTAATACCCGTTATTTTCACGTACAGGCTATGGGCTGTAAGAAGAAGAATAAGATTGATAAGCTTAAGGATATGCATGGTACGTGGCATGAAGACAAGAATGAGATTTGTCACATTGTTTGGAACTATTTCCACGATCTTTTCAGGACCTCTATCGTGTCGAATAAGGACATCGATCTGAGCCTTATGCTGGAGTGCATTACCGATGACATGAATAGTTTCTTAAATAGTGAGTTCACTGATGATGAGATTATGACGGCTTTTAAGCAAATGGATCCTTGAAAAGCCTCGGGGATTGATGGGCTATCCGGTAGCTTTTTCAAAGAGCATTGGTCGATGGTGGGCAGTGATGTTTTACGCAAGTCACGGGATGTCTTAAAAGGCAATAAAAATGTGGATTACATCAATGATACCTTACTGATCATGATTCCAAAGATCAAGAATCCCTGTGAGATGACAAACTTTCGCCTGATAAGCTTGTGTAGAGTCATCTATAAGATCATCTCCAAAGCCTTGGCTAACCGGCTCAAAGTTGTGCTTCCCCAATGTATAAGCCAAAATCAAAGTGTTTTCGTCCCTCGCACGATGATCTACGACAACGTCCTTGTCGCTCATGAACTTATGCATTACCTTCGGAGCTCAAAAAATCACCCTAACAAGGGATGTGTGATCAAGCTCGATATGAGCAAAGCATATGACCAGGTGGAATAGAGTTTTCTTGATAAAATGATGATAAGAATGGGTTTCTCTAGAGTTTGGGTTAAAAAACTCATCAATTGTGTTTGTACGGTTCGGGATAGAGCCAAGTGTAATATGAACCTTACTGACATCATTATCCTAGAGAGGGGTCTTCGCCAAGGGGATCCCCTTTCCCCTTACTTATTTCTTTTCTGTATGGATATCTTCTCTCGCATGTTGCTTAAAGCCCAATAGGACAATAATACTAAGGGCATTCGTGCGAATAAGGATGGTCATAGATTTAACCATTTATTCTTTGCTGATGATGCTCTTTTGCTTGTCAGGAACCAATGCGGGGAAGTCGAAGCTTTCATGAGAATCTTAGACAATTTTACAAGGATGTCGGGCCAAAGCATTAATCTGGATAAGTTGATGGCATACTTTAGCCCCAACACCCCTGTGCCTCAATGTGTGTTGTTGGGGGACTTACTCAATATGAAAGTGGTGAATAATCTAGATGGCTACCTTGGTCTCCCCATCCCTGCTGTTAAAAAAAGATCGAGCGTTTTTCAGAACATCCTGGATTGTCTAGCTAGCAGAATAAATAGCTGGTCGAAACGTCTCTTGTCGAATGGAGCCAAGGAGATCTTCATTAAGTCGGTTATCCAAGCAATCCCTACTTATGCCTTTTCGGTCTTTATGGCTCAGAAAGGGGTCCTTGAGGAGATCTAATCTATGACGAGTCGTGTTTGGTGGGGAGGTGGTGAGAAGAAAAGGGTCTGGAACATACTGCTTTGGGATAGGCTGTGCTACCCGAAAGGTATGGGTGGCCTTGGCATCAGGGATTTACGTCTGTTTAATGTTGCTCTATTGGGTAGACAGGTGTGGCGCCTCATCAACTGTAGGGATACTCTGTGCTATAAAGTTTTAAGTGCAAAGTACTTTTCGAATGGAGATGTCTTTCAACCTAAAAGCATGGACAAGCCTTCATTCGCATGGCAAAGTATTGCTAAGGTTGCTAAGGTCATGTACGAGGGTTTTGGTTGGACTATTGGTAATGGTAAAAGTATTAAAATATGGGACGATAATTGGGGTTTTGAAGGTATATAGGGTAAATCTATTTGCCTTGACAAAAGGCTAGTCAAAGAGGATTATGTGTGTGATTTGTTCAACGAAAACAAGGATGGATGAGACAAGAAAAGGGTCTTGGATATCTATGGTGATAATACGGGGGACCAAATTTGCAATATCCCTATTCTTCATAATGGCCTTGAAGATCAACGTACTTGGTTTTATGATCCATACGGTGTGTTTGCTTCTAAATCTGCTTACTCATAGCTGATGCTTAAATAGGTGTGTTTCAGCCCTCACAGGATATTCTAGAGAATCGTCTGGAAGTTAAAGACCCTCTCGAAAATTCGTGTTTTTTGTTGGAGAATTGGCCATAATATCTTGCCTATTTATGCCAAAATTTCCAGTTTCCGTAGTGGTTTCGGTGATACCTGTTCGACATGCGGCAAAGAAATATGAAGGATTTTCCGTTGGCCCGTACAGTACTTGAGTATGGAGGGCTTAATAATAAGTTTCTAGTCGGGAATTATTCCAAATGCATTGATTGGATTGAAGACATTGCGAGAGAGTTGGACTACAAGGCGGTATCCGACCTCATCACCGTCTTGTGGAATGTTTTAAGCTGCAGAAATAATCGTATCTTCAAGGGGCTGAGGAAGGAGCCAAAGTGACTTGGGAGAGAGCAGTGGCTTTGAGTAAGGATTTTCATATCTTTAACCTACTGGAGGAGCCGATGTTACCAAGGAAAGCAGAGGAGAAAGTCTGGCGGAAACCGACTCAGGGGGTGATCAAGATTAACTTTGACACTTCTATTCATGATATGAAAGTGTACTACGACATTTTTGCTAGAGATCCTAAAGGCTTTGTTCATGGTGGGCGGATGGGTGCTGTGGATAAAGATATGAATATTGAGTGGGTTGAAATACTGGCCATGAAAGAAAGCATAAAGGTTGCCCCGTCAAATAAGTGGAATTGTTTAGAGTTGGAGTTTGACTGCGCTAGCCTTGTGTGTGACAGCCCAAAATTGACCCTAGTCGGGAAGTGGTTTCGGGACCGCTAAACCGAGTCGTAAAAATTATTAACCGTCATAATTGATGCTCATTATATGTACATGTGCATGTGTGAAAATTTCGTGTTTGAATTTTGTTAATTGTAAGTGAATTTCATCGAATAGGACTTATGTGAGAAAATTTTAAAATGTGATAGGTCAATGCGTAAGGACCTATTAGAGCATGTGGAAAAAGGGGGGACTTGCATGTCAAATTCCCCCCTACTAGTAGTGGTCGGCCATGACAAGCATGGTAGACCAAGTGTGATGGGCAAGACATGTCATAGACATGTCTTGTTGGTGCATCATGGGTGGAAAAAAATAAAATAAGGAGCATGGGCATAATAATGAAAGGAAATGTGATGAAAACAAAAAAAAATGGGTGTGTGGTTGTCCTCCCATTTTGCCGAAACTAGAAAGAAAAACAAAGAAAAAAATGCTCATCCTTTGGTTCATCCTTGGCAAAAAATTTTAAGGAGGAAGGAAGAAGAAAGGTTGAAGAGGTTCGGCCATGCATGTGACTAGGCTAAGGTATGTTTGGTGATGTTCCATGAGATGCATGCATATTTTAGTTGTTAGCTTGAGTTCTACCTAGCCCATGGTCTAAATCTTGCTATGTGATGGAAATGACACTCGGCCATGGATGCATCATTCTTGGTTGATGTTTGATGTTGTGGTGATGAGGCATGAAGATGAGTTAAGATTCGGCCTAGGTGGATTTTGTGTTAATGCCATTGCATGCTAAATATGAAGCTTGTTAATGATGCATGTGATGGTGGATTGATGATTCTTGAATCTCCTTTTTAGCATTTTTGAGTGAGCACATATGTGCATTGGTTGCTAGATGGGGAAGAATCGGCTAGCAAGTTGTGTGCTAAGGCCGAATATAATTTTTGTAGGTTAATGAGTAATGCATGTGCTAAATTGATGGAAAGGGAGAGGATGCTTTACTAGTGTATATATGTGTGTATTAGCCAAGTTTTGAACTTGAAACAAAAGGGTGTTTAGTCAATACAAGTGACCATACTTGTAGAATGTATTAAGTGTTGAAATCGGCCCCAAAATAGACATGCATATTCGGCCAAGGGGGAAAAAAATTAGCAAAAATGTTGAGTTTGATTCATGATTCCGTACATATGTGACCTTAATGTCTAATGTATAAATATGGGCTAAGTGCCTTGTGTTCCTCTTTTCGATGCTCAAATGATTAAATCAATTTATTTGTTTAATTAAGCTCAAGAGCAAAGGGGAACTAAATCTGATAAAGGGAAGGAAAAAGTGGTCGAATAGCTATCGGAATCGTTCGACAACACCCCAGGTAAGTTCTTGAGTAAGAGAGCTTAAATTAAGATTTGATTAGATCATGTTTTAAGCAAACAAAATCATGCTCTTTGTGTGTGGCTATTGAGCCGAAATTGCAAGAATGATAAATGTCTTGTGTTTGAGTTTTGCTAACGAAAACGAAATACGAATGTGCCATGATTTATTGTTAAATGTGCATGGTTATTTGAATGATGTCCGGGCTAAGTCCCGAAGGCTTTGTGCTAAGTGACCATATCCGGACTAAGATCCGAAGGCATTTGTGCGAGATACTAAATCCGGACTAAGATCCGAAGGCATTTGTGCGAGATACTAATTCCGGGCTAAGCCCGAAGGCATTTGTGCGAATTACTATAACCGGGCTATGTTCCGAAGGCATTTGAACGAGGAGCTATATCCGGTTAAATTCCGAAGGTACGTGATTTGGGAATGAATGATCTTGCTGTAAAAATTTCAGTTAATACTCTAGAAACATCCCAACATTGAGGTATGTTTCGTATGTGCTTGAATTTAGTTGAGCCCTTACAAATAAGTATTCGCTCAGTTGATAAACGAGCTACCGGCCTTTGGCTAAGTTGATCTTTTGTGTATGTACATAAGGGTTGATAATGTGAAGCAAGTATGATATCGAAAATTTGTGCATATGAAATTATCCGTTTAGCTATTTGAATGCTATACTTTTGTTGTGCTGGAATTCCTTGCTCAAAACTTACTAAGCATAAATTGCTTACTCCGTTTCATTGCTCCTCTGTTTTATAGATTTGGTTCTCCAGCTATCGGACTCGGGATCTTGAGGTCAAAGTCGCCCACACTATCAAAGCCCCCTTTTGGTACAATTTTGGTTGAACTTCGAAATGGCATGTATAGGACTACCCGTTTGTTGTGGGTCGTGGACCCTTTGGACTTGTATAAATTTTGGATAGCCATGCGAAAATGGCTTATATGTGTTTGAGTATAATGTTATAATCATTTGGTGTGGATATGCTTGACAAGGATTGGCCATGGGAATGGTCAATCACTTTCATAAATTGTGCTATTTATGCAAAAAGGGCTAGTTGAATCATGGAAACCGTGAAATAGGTAAAGTCTACCTTAAAGGCAGATGCTGACAGCAGCAGTGATGTAGATTTGGAAAATCACTAAAAATAGTAGGAATGGAATTAAATAGTGAATAAATTATGTAAACGAACCTTGATGAATCTATTTTCATAGGAAAGTAACGAAACAATCATACGGACAGTATGTTAAGAGATATTCAGGTTCTTGTGAGACAGGGCCAGAACGGTTTCTGGATTTCCTGTTCCGACTTTAGAAATTCATTATAAATTAACCAGAGACAATTAGGAGTCAAGCCATATATGTATAGATTGCTCTATGAGTCTAGTTTCTATAGAAACAAACGGCATCAGTATTGAAGCTCTGTACAGGGATATATCCAAGTCGTAATGCGCAAAGGTCAGGGGAGTCGATCCCTGTAACATGGGAGACTTTGACTAATAAAATGTACTAATTGGCCCCACCAAAAATTCTAGAAAAAAATGTGTAGATGGGCATATGAGTCTAGTTTCAGGGAAAATTTACGGAACTGGATTCCGAGTTTCTTAACTCAAGATATGATTTTTAAAGCGACTATTACGCAGATTGGCGGTGTCTAGAAATTTTTTTTTAAAAGTCTGTTAACACCTCGTGTTCGACTCCGGTGACGGTCTCGGGTTCGGGGTGTTACATTTGATTGGTATCAGAGCTACGGTTTAGTCGATTCTAGGACTACCGTAATGCGTTGGGTCTAGCTATACATGCCATTTTATGTTATTATTTGATAGTGTGGTGATTTCTGACATTTGCAAATGTGTTTATTTATAGTAATGGATCCCGATCCCGACCGAGAGGTAGCTGATGATCTTGAGAGTGTAGCGCCTGCTCCCGCACAAGGGACAGCGCCGGCGGACTCGCAACCTAATGCTAGTAACCCGAATGATGAAGTTAGACAAGCTTTCTATAGCGTGATGAATGATTGGTTCAACCAATACATTCGAACTAATACGGCTGTTCCACAACCTCCATTCCCGACTAATACCACCCCCGCACCTACAATACCTCCGGTAACTGACCAAATAAGGTCAAATAAGCCTCCAGTTGACAGAATCCGAAAACATGGGGCTACTGAATTTAAGACTACGGATAGCGACGATGCCGAGCAAGCTGAATTTTGGTTGGACAACACTATCCGGGTACTCGATGAGCTATCTTGTACACCCGATGAATGCCTAAAGTGTACTATCTCCTTGCTACGCGATTCTGCCTACTATTGGTGGAGTACTCTGACTTCTGTTGTGCCCCGAGAGCAAGTAACTTGGGAGTTTTTCCAAACTGAGTTTCGGAAAAAGTATATCAGTCAGAGATTTGTTGATAAAAAACGGAAGGAATTTCTTGAGCTTAAGCAAGGTTCCATGTCGGTTACTGATTACGAGCGAAGATTTGTTAGACTTAGCAAATACGCTCGGGAATGTGTTTCGTCCGAGGCTATCATGTGTAAACGCTTCGAGGATGGGCTGAATGAAGATATAAAAATGTTCGTTGGCGTTCTTGAAATACGAGAGTTCGTAGTACTTGTCGAGCGAGCTTGTAAAGCCGAAGAGCTTAGAAAAGAAAAACAAAAAGTTGATGAGGGAACTGGAGAGTTTCGTAAAAGATCTTCGGGAAAGTCTCTTCAACAGGCATCGAAGAAATTTCGAGATGATGTGGGCTGGTCGAGAGGCACTTCGGGCCTTTTTAGACGAGATCATGATCGACCCCCTGTGGGTACACGAGGCACTTCGGTCGCCAGTGTTGGGAATGAACGTCGAGATAGAACGAAATGTCGATATTGCGGTAAATGGCATTCGGGGAGTTGTAGATTCCCTGACCGCTCCTGTTACAAGTGCGGATCAGTTGACCACTTCATTAAAGATTGCCCGAGGTTGTCTGAACAGAATGTAAATCAGAGTGGGAAACCGGGTGCTACCACTGCTCGAGGTAGACCATCTGGAAATACGGGCAATGCTAGTGGTGGTCAGAGAGGATCTAGAGATGCTACGACCAGATCCGAGGCTCGTGCGCCTGCTAGAGCTTATGCTATACGTGCCCGCGAGGATGCTTCTTCGCCTGATGTTATTACCAGTACTTTTACTCTCTTTGATACTAATGTAATTGCTTTGATTGACCCCGGTTCTACTCATTCTTACATATGTGAAACCTTAGCATCCAGTAAGACTTTACCTATTGAGTCTACTGAGTTCGTAATTCGGGTGTCAAATCCCTTGGGTCGTTACGTGCTTGTCGACAAAGTGTGTAAGAAATGTCCCTTAGAAATTCGAGGTTCCTGTTTTCCGGCGGACTTCATGCTTTTACCGTTTGATGAATTTGATGTTATTCTTGGTTTGGATTGGTTGACCGCGCATGATGCGGTTGTGAATTGCAAAAGCAAGACTATTGATTTGAGGTGCGCAAATAACGAAGTAATCCGAGTTGAGTCTATGGACTTCGAGGGGATGCCAGCTGTAATATCAGCAATGTTGGCCCAGAAATATGTAAGAAAAGGGTGCGAAGCATACCTTGCGCATGTACTTGATGACAAAGAATTAGAAAAGAAACTCGAATCTGTGCCGGTGGTTTGTGAATACCCGGATGTTTTTCCTGAAGAATTACCGGGTTTACCACCTGTTCGGGAGGTAGAGTTTGGTATTGAGCTTGTACCTGGGACTACGCCGATTTCGATAGCTCCGTATCGTATGGCACCAACCGAGTTAAAAGAGTTGAAAGCTCAGTTGCAAGAATTGACGGATAGAGGTTTTGCTCGACCAAGTTTCTCACCTTGGGGTGCACCAGTATTGTTCGTGAAAAAGAAGGATGGAACTATGAGGTTGTGCATTGACTATCGTCAACTGAATAAAGTGACGATAAAGAACAAATATCCGTTACCACGTATCGATGATTTGTTCGACCAACTGAAGGGAGCCTCAGTGTTCTCAAAAATAGATTTGAGATCGGGCTATTATCAGTTGCAAATTCGAGATTCGAACATACCCAAAACTGCCTTCAGAACGAGATATGGTCACTACGAGTTCTTAGTGATGCCGTTTGGGCTCACTAATGCCCCTGCGGTATTTATGGATTTGATGAATCGGATCTTCAGACCATATTTGGATCGGTTCGTAGTTGTGTTCATTGATGACATCTTGGTCTATTCAAGAGATGAGACCGAACATGCTGAGCACCTGAGACTGGTGTTGCAAATTTTGCAGGATAAGCAGTTATATGCTAAGTTCAGTAAGTGTGAGTTCTGGTTAAGAGAGGTTAGCTTCTTGGGTCATGTGGTATCCGCATCGGGTATTCGAGTTGACCCGA
Source organism: Gossypium hirsutum (assembly GCF_007990345.1). Lineage (NCBI taxonomy): Eukaryota > Viridiplantae > Streptophyta > Magnoliopsida > Malvales > Malvaceae > Gossypium > Gossypium hirsutum. The sequence goes on along the minus strand of NC_053425.1, from coordinate 59,056,176 downwards.
ACAAAATTTCAGCCATACTTAACTGGAAGCCTCCAAGAAATATTACCGAAGTTCGGAGCTTCCTGGGACTCGCCGGTTATTACCGACGATTTGTCAAAGGTTTCTCGATGATAGCCACACCAATGACGAAGCTACTTCAAAAGGATGTTAAGTTCGAATGGACGGAGAAATGTCAGAAAAGTTTTGATCAACTAAAAACTTATTTGACTGAAGCTCCAATTTTAGTGCAACCCGAATCAGGCAAAGAGTTTGTCATTTATAGTGACACATCCCTACTTGGGTTAGGTTGCATATTGATGCAAGAAGGTCGAGTGGTGGCCTATGCGTCGAGACAATTAAAGCCACATGAGAAAAATTATCCGACCCATGATCTTGAACTAGCTGCCATCGTATTTGCTTTAAAAATATGGCGGCATTACTTATTTGGTGAAAAGTGCCATGTATTTTCGGATCACAAAAGTCTCAAATATTTGATGACTCAAAGAGACTTAAATCTGCGACAAAGACGTTGGCTTGAGTTGTTGAAAGATTACGAGCTTGTCATTGATTACCACCCGGGAAAGGCTAATGTGGTTACGGACGCCTTAAGCCAGAAATCATTGTTTGCTTTACGAGCGATGAATGTGCACTTGTCTGTTCTACCCGACAATGTGTTAATAGCTGAATTAAAAGCCAAACCATTATTGATTCATCAAATTCGTGAAGCCCAGAAAGTTGATGATGAATTGGTTGCAAAATGGGCTGAGTGTGCTCCGAACAAGGAATCGGAGTTTCAAATTGATGATGATGATTGTTTGAGGTTCAAAAGTCGTTTGTGTATTCCAAGGAGTTCGGAACTCATTTCGATGATTTTGAACGAAGCCCATTGTAGCCGAATGTCAAGTCACCCGGGGAGTACGAAAATGTACAACGATTTGAAACGTTGGTTTTGGTGGCATGGTATGAAACGAGACATCTCCGACTTTGTTTCGAGATGTTTAATATGTCAACAAGTGAAAGCGGAACATCAAGTGCCTTCAGGATTACTTCAGCCGATCATGATACCCGAGTGGAAATGGGATCGAGTCACAATGGACTTTGTGTCCGGACTGCCATTGTCAACAAGTAAGAAGGATGCGATTTGGGTTGTTCTTGATAGACTGACTAAGTCGGCTCACTTTATCCCCGTGCGTACGGATTTTTCATTGGATAAACTAGCCGAATTGTATGTTTCTCAAATTGTGAGATTACACGGGGTACCTATTTCTATCGTGGCGGATAGAGATCCGAGATTCACCTCACGATTTTGGAAGAAATTGCAAGAAGCTTTGGGTACCAAGCTGCATTTTAGCACTGCTTTTCACCCCCAAACCGATGGTCAATCCGAGCGGATAATTCAGATACTTAAGGATATGTTGAGATGTTGCATCCTCGAGTTCAGTGGTTCATAGGAACGGTATTTACCTTTGATTGAATTCGTTTACAACAATAGTTTTCAATCAAGTATTAAGATGGCACCTTACGAGGCTTTGTACGGTCGTAAATGCCGTACACCATTGTTTTGGACCAAGCTCGGTGAAAGTAAAATTTTCGGAGTTGATTTGATTAAAGATGCCGAACAGAAAGTAAAGGTAATCCGTGAAAGTCTGAAAGCAACCACAGATCGTCAAAAATCGTATGCGGATTTGAAACGAAAGGACATTGAATATCAGGTGGGAGATAAAGTGCTCCTTAAAGTTTCGCCTTGGAAAAAGGTACTCAGGTTTGGTCGTAAGGGCAAGTTGAGCCCGAGATTCATTGGGCCGTACGAAATCTCCGAACGAGTTGGTCCGGTTGCGTATAGATTGATTTTGCCCCCTGAGCTTGAAAAGATTCACGACGTCTTTCATGTTTCGATGCTTCGACGCTATCGATCTGATCCATCGCACATAATTAGCCCATCAGAGGTTGAAATTCAAGCCGATATGAGTTATGAAGAAGAACCGATGCGTGTCCTAGCTCGTGAAGTGAAGGAGATGCGAAACAAAAGGGTTCCGTTAGTGAAGGTGTTATGGCTCAAACACGGGATCGAGGAAGCTACTTGGGAAACCGAGAGCTCGATGAAAGAACGATACCCAAACCTATTTACCGGTAAGCTTTTCGGGGACGAAAATTTCTTAAGTGGGGGAGAGTTGTGACAGCCCAAAATTGACCCTAGTCAGGAAGTGGTTTCGGGACCGCTAAACTGAGTCGTAAAAATTATTAACCGTCATAATTGATGCTCATTATATGTACATGTGCATGTGTGAAAATTTCGTGTTTGAATTTTGTTAATTGTAAGTGAATTTCATCGAATAGGACTTATGTGAGAAAATTTTAAAATGTGATAGGTCAATGCGTAAGGACCTATTAGAGCATGTGGAAAAAGGGGGGACTTGCATGTCAAATTCCCCCCCTACTAGTAGTGGCCGGCCATGACAAGCATGGTAGACCAAGTGTGATGGGCAAGACATGTCATAGACATGTCTTGTTGGTGCATCATGGGTGGAAAAAAATAAAATAAGGAGCATGGGCATAATAATGAAAGGAAATGTGATGAAAACAAAAAAAAGGGGTGTGTGGTTGTCCCCCATTTTGCCGAAACTAGAAAGAAAAACAAAGAAAAAAATGCTCATCCTTTGGTTCATCCTTGGCCAAAAATTTTAAGGAGGAAGGAAGAAGAAAGGTTGAAGAGGTTCGGCCATGCATGTGACTAGGCTAAGGTATGTTTGGTGATGTTCCATGAGATGCATGCATATTTTAGTTGTTAGCTTGAGTTCTACCTAGCCCATGGTCTAAATCTTGCTATGTGATGGAAATGACACTCGGCCATGGATGCATCATTCTTGGTTGATGTTTGATGTTGTGGTGATGAGGCATGAAGATGAGTTAAGATTCGGCCTAGGTGGATTTTGTGTTAATGCCATTGCATGCTAAATATGAAGCTTGTTAATGATGCATGTGATGGTGGATTGATGATTCTTGAATCTCCTTTTTAGCATTTTTGAGTGAGCACATATGTGCATTGGTTGCTAGATGGGGAAGAATCGGCTAGCAAGTTGTGTGCTAAGGCCGAATATAATTTTTGTAGGTTAATGAGTAATGCATGTGCTAAATTGATGGAAAGGGAGAGGATGCTTTACTAGTGTATATATGTGTGTATTAGCCAAGTTTTGAACTTGAAACAAAAGGGTGTTTAGTCAATACAAGTGACCATACTTGTAGAATGTATTAAGTGTTGAAATCGGCCCCAAAATAGACATGCATATTCGGCCAAGGGGGAAAAAAATTAGCAAAAATGTTGAGTTTGATTCATGATTCCGTACATATGTGACCTTAATGTCTAATGTATAAATATGGGCTAAGTGCCTTGTGTTCCTCTTTTCGATGCTCAAATGATTAAATCAATTTATTTGTTTAATTAAGCTCAAGAGCAAAGGGGAACTAAATCTGATAAAGGGAAGGAAAAAGTGGTCGAATAGCTATCGGAATCGTTCGACAACACCCCAGGTAAGTTCTTGAGTAAGAGAGCTTAAATTAAGATTTGATTAGATCATGTTTTAAGCAAACAAAATCATGCTCTTTGTGTGTGGCTATTGAGCCGAAATTGCAAGAATGATAAATGTCTTGTGTTTGAGTTTTGCTAACGAAAACGAAATACGAATGTGCCATGATTTATTGTTAAATGTGCATGGTTATTTGAATGATGTCCGGGCTAAGTCCCGAAGGCTTTGTGCTAAGTGACCATATCCGGACTAAGATCCGAAGGCATTTGTGCGAGATACTAAATCCGGACTAAGATCCGAAGGCATTTGTGCGAGATACTAATTCCGGGCTAAGCCCGAAGGCATTTGTGCGAATTACTATAACCGGGCTATGTTCCGAAGGCATTTGAACGAGGAGCTATATCCGGTTAAATTCCGAAGGTACGTGATTTGGGAGTGAATGATCTTGCTGTAAAAATTTCAGTTAATACTCTAGAAACATCCCAACATTGAGGTATGTTTCGTATGTGCTTGAATTTAGTTGAGCCCTTATAAATAAGTATTCGCTCAGTTGATAAACGAGCTACCGGCCTTTGGCTAAGTTGATCTTTTGTGTATGTACATAAGGGTTGATAATGTGAAGCAAGTATGATATCGAAAATTTGTGCATATGAAATTATCCGTTTAGCTATTTGAATGCTATACTTTTGTTGTGCTGGAATTCCTTGCTCAAAACTTACTAAGCATAAATTGCTTACTCCGTTTCATTGCTCCTCTGTTTTATAGATTTGGTTCTCCAGCTATCGGACTCGGGATCTTGAGGTCAAAGTCGCCCACACTATCAAAGCCCCCTTTTGGTACAATTTTGGTTGAACTTCGAAATGGCATGTATAGGACTACCCGTTTGTTGTGGGTCGTGGACCCTTTGGACTTGTTTAAATTTTGGATAGCCATGCGAAAATGGCTTATATGTGTTTGAGTATAATGTTATAATCATTTGGTGTGGATATGCTTGACAAGGATTGGCCATGGGAATGGTTAATCACTTTCATAAATTGTGCTATTTATGCAAAAAGGGCTAGTTGAATCATGGAAACCATGAAATAGGTAAAGTCTACCTTAAAGGCAGACGCTGACAGCAGCAGTGATGTAGATTTGGAAAATCACTAAAAATAGTAGGAATGGAATTAAATAGTGAATAAATTATGTAAACGAACCTTGATGAATCTATTTTCATAGGAAAGTAACGAAACAATCATACAGACAGTATGTTAAGAGATATTCAGGTTCTTGTGAGAAAGGGCCAGAACGGTTTCTGGATTTCCTGTTCCGACTTTAGAAATTCATTATAAATTAACCAGAGACAATTAGGAGTCAAGCCATATATGTATAGATTCCTCTCTGAGTCTAGTTTCTATAGAAACAAACGGCATCAGTATTGAAGCTCTGTACAGGGAGATATCCAAGTCGTAATGCGCAAAGGTCAGGGTAGTCGATCCCTGTAACATGGGAGACTTTGACTAATAAACTGTACTAATTGGCCCAACTAAAAATTCTAGAAAAAAATATGTAGATGGGCATATGAGTCTAGTTTCAGGGAAAATTTACGGAACTGGATTCCGAGTTTCTTAACTCAAGATATGATTTTTAAAGCGACTATTACGCAGATTGGCAGTGTCTGGAAATTTTTTTTTAAAAGTCTGTTAACACCTCGTGTTCGACTCCGGTGACGGTCTCGGGTTCGGGGTGTTACATTGTGAACCATTTCAATAAAAGGAGAACTGATTTGACTATGCTGGGCCATCATTTGCGGGAGATTGAGAAGCAATTTCTTTTTTTAGTAATTTCAATTTTAGCTGGACCCCTCGCTTTTGTAATAAAGTTGCCGATTTCCTGTGTAATTGGGCCAAAACAATGATTGTACTAAGATTTTAAAATGGACTATTCGTTGAAAGTCCATGAGTTTGTTTTAAATGATGTAATAAATTGAAGTTGACCCTCGAGTCCTTTTATATAAAAAAAAGAAATAATGATTTAGGGACCACAAATTCGATTCCGAAAGAGAAATTTATTTTAATATTATTTTATGGTCTATAATATGATGGAAATGTTATATGAAAATTTTGTAAAGAAATTTTACCAGTTACATGTCTAATTTGATAAAGGATCAAATTGCACAAAGTGCAAAAGTTGAGTTATAATAGCTAGAGGGAGTAAATAGCCATAGAACTTTAAAGTGGAGGTCCTTATATGGTAAATAGACCATTTAAAAATGCTTAGTGGTTAAGAATGATGATTCATCCATGGAAGATAAAATAAAGAAAATGATGAAATTGGAAAGTGAAATAATAAAATATGATAAATGATAAAAAATAAAAATAAAAGTATCACCATTTTATCATCATCTTTCCCAAATAAAACATGGAAACCCTAGCTAAGAGAAAGTGAGCTCAAGCAAGCTATTTTGGCTTAATTGGGTAAGTATTCAAGTCCCGTTTTTATTAATTTTCATGTTTCCAAGATCATAATAGCTTAATTTAGCTATCTCGGGGACTAATTTGTAAAATTATTAAAGTACTAGGGTTTTGCCAAGGATAAGTATGCTGAAATTTTGAAATTTATGGTAGAAAATGAAATGTTGTTGATAGATAAACAACTTTTGTAAAGTGAATTTTGATGAAATTATGATTTTAGGACTAAATTGTAAAGTTGTAAAATTCATGGAAAATTCTAAATTTTCATTTGCATGAATTTTATTTTTCGAGCCTAGGGATGAAATCGTCATTAATTAAAAGTTTAGGGGCAAAACGATAATTTTGCCTAAGGTGTGAATTGGACTGAATTGAGTATGAATTATATTAAATTGATGTTAAATTTACTCGTATAGATCCGGATAAACCAAATTCGGAGTTAGAACGAGGAAAAGAGAAAGTGTTGGATTAGTAGATTTTACGTACACGAACATTTATTGAGGTAAGTTCATGTAATTAAATTGTGTATATTTATATGCTTGAATTGAATGTTGTGTATGTGAATTGTATAAATGCCATATACATGAAATTGGTTACATATCCGAAAAAGCCCGATAAATATTAAATTTCGTTTAAATAATGGAATTCGATGGATACAGGATTTCTCGGTTGGTTGTGGTCCTGCATGTGTTGCGGACACACTATAGCTCCGATGAGCATTCTGTTATAAGCCCTCTCGAGCTTCCCGTTATATGGTTCTTGCGAGCATCCTAATTGGTAGTGACCTTGCATGTGTTGTGGACTATCGTAGCTCTTTGTGAGCGTCCTATTATATGATTGATTATGATCCTGCATACATTGCAGACACAAACGTAGCTCTTTGTGAGCATCCTGATATGGCTCACTTAAACTTCCCGATATATGGCTATCCGGAGCCCCTAATCAATGGCTCTTCGTGAACTTCCCGTTTAAAGGCTTTTCATGAGCTTCCTGATTAAAAGTTTTATGTGAACTTTCTGATTATAGCTCTGTGTGAGCTTTTTGTTATATATAGCCTGGATAAGCTTCCTAATAGGCTTTTTGTAAGCTTCCTGATTAATAGCTCTTTGTGAGCTTCCTGTTATATGGCACGAGAGAAGGTTTCTCGATTATGTGCTTTAATGAGCCCCCCAAATATGAATTGACGGTTTCTGATTTGTATACTTTGAGTGTACTACCTGTGTATCCATCGATGTTTTCAATGATTCAACGGGCAAAATCCTGACATGAGAAGATATGAACACGAAATGAATTATTACACGTAGCTGCCTAAAATACATGAAAAATGATGATACATGACATATGAAAATATAAGATGATGATATATGAACGTGGAATTTGTTTGATGAATATGTCCATCCATGATTATAGATTTTTACATCTTGAGTGTAATACTGTGTGACATTGATATTTCAAATGATTTAATGAGCAAAGTTCCGACATGAAATAATCTGAACTCGAGATGAATTATTATGAAAATGTACTTGAAATACAAGGATATAATTTGTATATGTTATATAAATAGATGATGTTGAAAGTATATGTACATGGAAATCTAATTATTGTTGAGCCCATACATGTTTCTTGAAATTAATATGAAATATATGACTAACAAGGGTGATGAGGATATGTGTTAGGGCTCGTGATCAAGTTGATTAAATGTGCCTTGTATGTTCATATTGAATTTAAATGAGTGGTAAGTTAATTACCATGTTATACGAACTTACTAAGCATTATATGCTTACTCTGTTTTATTTTCCCCTGTTCTATAGTAATTCGGAAGCTCATTGGATTGAAAGCTTGGCAGAGATCACTCACACTATCCATCGGCCCATTTTGGTATATATGGTAAATCAATTATGGTTATAATGGCATGTATAGGTTATTTAGCCAATAATGGCATATAAATGCTTTAATTATAACTAGCCATTGGAATGGCTTGTGTTTGACATTTTTTGATATATTTATAAGTGGATCTATCATGTTTGAACAATGAATGTGATTATGCATATATGTATTAGGTAACTAAACAAGTATGAATGATAGATTAACATGATAATAAATTGTCATCTGGGTACCTAGGAGTACATTGGTTGTATGTGATATTATGTCATGTTTAAGACATGATTTGGACTTGTTTTAAATGCTTTGATATAGTTTGTGAATGTGTTTAAGTGTTGGTGTAGGTGAAAGACAAGATGGGTGAGAAATGTGGCTTGAAAAATAACCTATTTTCGTCCACACGAGTAGAGACACCGGCGTGTGTCTCAGCCGTGTGTGACACACTGCATAACATATGGGCGTGTGGCCTGGCCATGTGTCCCTGCATATTAAAAATTTAAAAATAGAATGCTTAAGTATTTTCACATGGCTTGGCACACGGGCGTGTGGCCTGGCTGTGTAACCCCTGCACCTATACACGACCTTCATACAGCCTAGCACACGAGCATGTAGCTTGGCCATGTGACCCAAGTCAGAGAGTTACATCGCCTGAGACATAGGCGTGTCCCTCAGCCGTGTGAACCACACGGCTTGACCACACGAGCGTGTAACCCTTGCACCTATTAAAAATTTTAAAATTTAGCGAAAAATTCTCTGAGTACCCGATTTAGTCTGGACTTGTTTCTAATGCATATTTTGGGCCTTGAGGGCTCATATAAGGACTTTATGAATAATATCTTACATGAATGTTAAATGTTATGAAATAATGGTATTTGATCTATAAATTTCAGTCATGCTTTATAACCCTATTTTGGTGACGGATATGGGTTAAGGATGTTACAGGTAAAAGCATCTCTGAGCCAAGTGTCCTAAATGCCTACAAATTTGTCACTGAATGCGGGATCAGAACCCTCTCTCAGGACTTCCAGACGATGGCCGACCACCATGTACTGAATCAACCAATAGCGGTAACGGACCAGATTCTAGAAGGTTGGCATGAAGAGGCATGTCTTGTATCATGCGCATTTGGCGGTTTTCATACTCAATCAATACATCGACAAGGCGTTGGAGCGGCAGAGGTTCCGATGACAATGACGCTAAGGTGAGAATGGCGTCGAACTCTAGAGGTAAGCCTGTAAGAACGATTTCTACCTTTTCTACCTCTGAGATCCAAGATCTAGAGGCTTCGATCAAGGCACTAGTGTTTTGTATCTTTGCTATATAATCTTTGATAGAAAGGTTACCTTTCTTAAGAGAGGGGAGATCGTGACGGAAGCGAGAAAGCTTCGCATCGGTGAGTGCAGTGAAGAGGCGCGTGGCGGTAGTCCACACATCGCATGCCGTTCGAGCCTCTGTAAAAGAAGATAATAATGAAGGAGAAATGGTGGAAAGTAGCCAGGAAGCTAGTAACCTCTCTTGTTGAACGAACGCCGAGGCATCTGGATTTGGAACGAGAGAGCCTTCTAGAGACGGAAGAAAACGCGGCGGAGCAGGTACAGTATCATCCAAAAAATCGGTTAATTCGTATCCTTCAATGATTAATCTAACATGCTACTGCCACTAAACAAAATTGTTATCGTTCAACTTTACAGTTTCATGGCGAGAAAACGATTGAATTAGTCGAGCACCAGTGAACGTCGGACAGCCATACTCGACAAAAGAAGAATCAGCAAAAGCCGTGGTAGTCATAGAGGCAAACATGAATCAGGTCTCCAGCACCTCAAGTGATTGATACCATGTTGAAAACTCAGGTAAAAGGCTAAACTATATTGAGTATTGAAAATAGAAACGATAGAATTGAAAATTGTATTGTATTATTTCTTAATCCCTTTGAATAGTACAACTATAATATTTATAGATGAACGAGCTAACTGCTATTTAGTAACTGCTGCTAACAGCATATCAGTTTGAGTAACAAACTAACAACTTAAAAATAACAGTCTTTTATCTCTATATTCTAACACTCCGACGACTCTGGAACAAATTTAAAATTTCATGATTGTTTAATTAATTAGGTATATAAATTTTTTAAGTAATTATGAAAACAGTAGCAGTATTATTCGACATGGCTACGAAATGTCAGGCATAAATACAGTTGGAGAGTAGAAGGTCTTTGATTTCATACGGCACTGGGCTCGTAACCCTAAGCCATGTAATGCAAAGCAAAGCCTCTGCCAAATTTCTTATTTAATGGATAAATATATTCTTTTGTTACCAAAAAGATGTAATAATAAATTTCACATTTTATGAGGTGGCATGTCCGTATATAGAATTATTCACTATATAATTCTATTGCTGGGTCTATATCCAAATAAAGATTTGTAATTAGATGGGAGGCAAATTGGCATCTAAGTCGTCCTGCAATGTAATGCAAAGCAAAGCCTCTGCCAAATTTCTTTGTGAAGACGTAGATGGATGCATGCACGAGGCTGATCAACTGGTGGATTCCATTCTGTAGCATAGCTAGCCTCGGAAGGGACGTGGTGGGGACCCTTTACCATTTGCTTAGGATGTGTTCATCTCATAGGACAAAACTTTCAGTCGTCTTGCCCTTGTCATCGCATTATAATTTCATCCTTCTTTCATTTTTCCCTTTTTATTTGGATTTCGATGATGTCATGCACAGAAATACGTTTGTGTTTGATAGGATAAACAAATATTGGATTACTTTTTGGGTTTTAAAATTTTATGACCGAGTTTGATACTCGAAAGTTATTTAAGTTCAGGACATTCGCTAATTACTTTACGTTATTTATATTTTTCATTCATATTTTTTAGTATAAAAAAACTTAAATTTAAATAAATATAATTAACTTGCTAAACCTAATCATGATTACATCTTAATTTAAATAATTATGATATTATTTATAATAATTTCAAATATTAAAAAATTTAATAATATAGACATAGCATGGTCCCCAACTGCTGGTTGAAGCAGTGCAGCATTCACTGAGTTGACAATTAACCAAAGTAGTGTTTTGGGACAGTACCAAAATCAAATAACTCATTATTCATACTCCATATGGGACTTTGGGTGTTGAACATAATTTTCAGGCCTTCATTAATTAATTAATTGCGGTCCTCACTCTCTCACCAAATTTCTTTCTTTCACTTAATCATTTATTTTATAAGTATGAAGAAAAATAAAATCATAATTATTGGTCGATTCATAAATCATAACTTAATTTCAATAATCAACTAAGTCTTAAACTATATATATTAACCACAAGTGTAATAATATTAAACAATTACATTTAAATATTTAATTTATTCTCATTTCTATAACGTTTATTATTCTTATCGTAATTATAATTATATAGGCTCAAAGTGTTTCAATAGTATTAGATTTATATTATAAAACAGATGAAAATATTTGCGTGTTAGTTCGGTTCAGTCGAGTTTGTTTTTTTAAACCATCGATCACAATTGGATTCAGTTTGGTTCTTTATTTTTTTTCATATTAATTTTTGGTTTTGAATTTTTAATCTTATTTAGACAAAACGAACTTTATTTTATGACTTTTAAATATTATTTGTTAAATTTTCAAACTATTTTTCATAAGCATTTCTAAAAAATAATATTTCAAGTAAAAAATAATAATAATTTTTATTTGATAGTTTTTGAAAACTAGTTTTTTTTATATATAAAACTTGTAAGTTATTTTTATTATTTTAAATATAAAATAATTATTTCTATATCATAAAATTAAAATTAGTTATAAATTAAATAAAAAATAAAATTCAATTCGATATTAGATACTAAGTTTTAACTTAGATTTTTAAGACATACACATATGGTTACATATAAAAAAAATCGAAAAATAAATAATAAAAGAAGTGTTTTTGTATAAGCAAGCTGCGGGATGGTTTATACAAGTAATTATATTTTGTTTTGGGCTTGCTTTTGGTATTAGGCCTTAACCCTTCATAACATAATAGAAAAGAGAATACTCTTTTACTGTAAGACTGTACAAGTGTTTAGCTTGTGTGTAACACGTGTTTTTTTTTGTTTTTTTTAATGTTTTAATCAGCTCTCTGGACATAAAAAAGAAGTTTATGCATGCTTAATATTTTCATGATTTCTTTTTCCTTCTTAACTTCTTATGTAGTTGCATATTTTCGATGGTACTTCCAGTATCCCGATATTAGTTGGAATGTTTCGTTGTGATAATAAATTGAATTTTTTTATATTTTGTTTTGGTGTAAATTTCAATCGATATTAATCGTATTAGTTGATTTAGTTCGTAATGATTAAAATATGTCCATCAGTATAAAAGATAATTTTAAAATATATTTTACATTTAAATTTTATTTTTTATCATTCATTGTAAAAAAAATAAATTTAAATTATTTTTACCGAAAAATAATTTTAAAATATATTATTTATTTTGAATTGTTATATGTGAGACTATCGAATTGCTTAATTATAAAATAAATTTTTTGTTTGTTTATTTTGAGCTTGCTTAATAATGGATTGCATTTGTGAAGCTTATTAAAAAATATTTTTATATAATTGATGAGATTTTTTTATTTTTTGTATATTAAAATTTACATATGATGAAATTTAAACTCATACCTTAACATTTTTAAAATCTTTTTTTTACCACTTCGACTAAATTTTTTTTTATATAACTTCGAAACAGCATGACAATATCAATAAGAAAAATAATACGGTACTTGCTACCATTATATTTTTCAAGGAAAAATGAGTGTTTCCTGCTAAATGCTGAGGGAAGACAAATAAGATGGTTTGGCTTAAACTTGAAAGTAGACAGTGAAATGTGATTGAGAAACTGGCGTTCAAGAGACCAAAATTATAAGTATATTCTCAAATCATTCTACAGAACGTATGGTTTTTGGTGTTTACATTTGAGATTTATTTTGGTCTGTGTTGCTGCTAACATTTCATCTCTCCAATATAATTCTATATCCTGTTCCATCAGTTCCACATTTTATAAATTATCTTTAAACATAATTGCATAACTATACATATAAAGTGAGATTGAGTGTAAAATCAACATCACTCTGAAAATTTTTATACGATTAATATTTTAATAATTTAATCGTTATATTTCATGCTTTATTCGTGTAAATTATGCATGCCAAAGTTGAACTTAAATTAAAATTTTCTAACTATTTATTTTATGTAAAAAAAGTTCGACCATTAAATATATATTAACATGGACAATATTTTTCATTGATATGATAGACATATTGAATTAACTTAAAATCTTATGTGCATGACAAATACAAATATCTTGATAAATTCAAGAGTTGAATTATTAAAATATAAACAACTTAAAAAAATAAATTTAAAATATAATATAATGTTTAGCTTGACAATTTAAATTAATTTTTTTTAATTTGCAGATTCTAGATCAGATTTGTATACTTTATTCTGATTTGCACATTACAATCAACGAATAAAAATTCATATATTAACAAAATAATAATAATTCCAATTTATTAGTGCCTTGCATTTGTATTTTAATTATAAAAATATTATAATTGATTCCTATATTTTAAAAATCCAAGTAATTACGGTATTTTTTTTTACAAAAAGTTCATGGCTAAATAAAGGTTATAGGCCATTTTTTTTAAAATTAGGCCTTTAAATCCTTTTTAACATTAATTAGGAGAATAGATCAGTTTTAGGAGAGAGAAATAGAAAGTATGTTTAGTTGGGTGTGCTTCCTGCATAGATGGCAGTAAAGTGCGCCCAGTTGGACGCATTTTCTGTTTCTCTTTTCAAGGTTAAGATTACTTTTTAAGGTTAGGGTTTATGATTTTTTAGGGTTTAGGATATTTTAAAAGTGTTTAGAGTTTTCGACTGAAATGGCAAAAGTTGTTAGAAAGTTTTGAGGGGTTGACAATGTGATAACGCACCTTAGCACACATACATTTCATATGTCATGGTAGGATAGGATTGTAACATCCCGAAACAAGGCCTAGTCAGAATAGTGGTTTCGAGACCACAAATTTGACATCAAAATATTTATTTTATGATTACTATGAGGCCTAGGATATGAATATATGCATGTGTTAAAATTTCACAAAGAAATTCTAAGTATAAGATGTCCAATTGGAATTAAGGACTAAATTGAATAAATTGCAAAACTTGGATTCTAGAAGCAATTTGTATGAAATTGCTCTAGATTATGAATTAGGAGGTCTTGGAGATCAATTTTCCCAAATTCTAAATTTTTGGACAAAAATGGGCTTGTATGGATGAAATTTTAAAGAAAGGGCATGAGGGCATTTTGGTCATTAGGCTTTTAATGAAATAAAAAGGGAAAAATAAAGCAAAAATATGCTCATCTTCTTCCCATAGCTGCCGAAATTTGGAGGACACCATAGCTAGGGTTTCTTCAATTTTCAAGCTCAATAGTAAGTGCTCTCAAGCCCCGTTTTTCATGTTCTTTGTATTTCTGAAATCCAGGTAACTTGCTCTCTCCATTTCTACCCATATTTCATGCTAGGGTTCATTTTTGAAAATTTTCCCATGCATGAGTTGCTTGTATTTTGATGGATTATGGAGGGATATGAAAGATGAATGCGTATTAAACATCTTTAATAGTTGATTTTCATGAGAAACCCTTATAGGGACCATTTTGAAAATGATATAAACGTGTGGTAGAAATGAGAACATAATGAAAAATGTGGGTTGCCATAAGAGAGAAAAATGTTCGATTAGGATTGGGTAAGATAGAAATTGCATGCGTTTCATTATATGAGCCTAGGGACTAAATCGTAAAAAAGTCAAGGTAAGGGGCAAAACGGTCCTTTGGACCGGGGGTAGATATTAAACTTGAAATGTACAATGTGGGGTATTAATGAGTTAACTTTGCTGTTATAGACCCCGAGGAACAAATTTCAGAGGTCGATCATGGTAAACGCAAGGTTTTGGAATAACCGAAACACAATCCCAAAAATAATATCAAGTAAGTTCGGATAACTTAAAGTAAACCCCTAATATGCATAATTTAATGATTTATGGATGCATGATGATTGCATTTATTATGAGCATGAAATATTATGGAAATGCATATTGATGGTAGCATGTGAAAAATGCCTCGGATGAGGTTGATAGAGGGAATTTGATGGATAAACCCTTATTGGCATGTGAACTGAGATCCTGCAAGTGTTGCAGTAAGGATTTAGCCCGGATGGGTAATCTATGATCTCAAGTATGAAAGGGATCTAGCCCGGACAGGTGTTCCTTGACTGATCAAGCCTCCCGAAGAATATATGTGCATTTAGGATTTAGCCCGAACAGGTAATCCGATTAGGGTCTGAATTTAGCCTGGATTGGTGATTCAGATCCGAGCTCACTAGGAGTGTTTGTCGTTATAAAGGATTTAGCCTGGACTGGTAATCCCGACAACACCTTATGAGTTCATATAATTAGGGATTTTGCCTAGAGTGGTAATCCTGCCATATGATGTGAGGTTCGTGGGGGTGTATATATGAAATGATCATTCGTGTGAATTGACGGATAATAGGTATTCCATCGAGATTTCCTAGAAACTTAACGAGATTAACATGGGATATATATATGTGAATGACATGTAGAATGATGAGCTCATCTAGTTAAATTACATGATTCATGATTATGTGACTAACTCATTGATTGAGTGTATGTGATAGGAAATCATTTCATAATGGATGATTTCAGGAATTAAGTATGGATTTATGCTAATTACTCGGTAAGTTTACTTTTCGATTATTCGAGCTTACTAAGCATGAAAATGCTTACCCCCTCTCTTTTTCCTGTTTTACAGAGCTCGAGGACTCATAAAGATTGGAAGACGGTTGAAGAAGCAACACACTATCAACTAGTCAAGCTTTGGTAAAAAGACACTTTTATTTTGTTAATGGCATGTATAGGGCTATGAGTATTTTTTCATATGTATCATTTGAATTGTCGAATGAAGGCATGTAAAGATGCATTCATCTTTTTGTATAAGGCCATGGAAATAGGCATATTTAAAAGTAGGCTATGATTTGCCTTTATATGCTTGTTTATGCTATATTATGATGGATTGCTGCAAGTGGCAATGAGTTCAAAAACGAGCCAAATTTTGAATGTGCTACAATCACATAAGAACCCATAAATACTAGATGGGAAATAACCTTTCTGTATGAAACCAATGATACGAGATTTCCATATAACTATTTTCATTAAGATTATTTACAAGCATAAAATTATGTTTTCTCTCAAACTTGATAACCACTGGGCACAAGTAGTAGAAAGGGGTGACTAAAGGCTTGGAAAATAGCCTAATAAAGTCCACATGGTTGGACACACGGGCGTGTGTCTATGCCGTGTGTGACACACGGTTCCCTCCCATGGGCGTGTGCTATGGCCGTGTGTCCCCTGCACTTAAAACTTTAGCTCAAAGTTGTACACGGGTAAGCTACACGGGCATGCGCCATGGCTGTGTTAAAATGACAGTGTCGTCCACGGGCAAAAGCGGGTTCCATGGCTGTGTTGATAAGTCAGTGTTGCCCACGGTTGAAGGGCATGGGCGTGCCCCAAGATACATGGGCGTGTGAGTCCACATGGCCCAACTACATGGGCGTGTGTCCCTTTATGTTAAGGAAAATTTTCTGAGGAGCCCAAGGTTAATCGAACGTGCCCGTATTTGACCCGCATTGCTTTCCGATATGTTATAGGTCTCGAAGGCCTATACGAGAGACGAGATGTTCATGATTGAAAGGTTTTAAATTCAAATAAAATTTTGTGACCCGAGTTAGTATACTGAAAGTGTAAAGTTCCGGTAATGCCTCGAGCCCTGCCCCGGTGTTGGATACAGGTTATAGGTGTTACAAGGATCATCACTTGAGAAACCCATCTGGGGGAAATCAGGTTTTGGGTCGACAGTGCTTGATACGATTAGGGGTTGAAGTCCAGGTGGATGTCCCAATGGCAGCCGTGATGTAATCAAATGTTCGAGTATAACTGGGGGCTCGGTGACGGTCATTACGTGGCCAGGAGTTTAAACTTTTTGGATACTCGCAAGCAATGCCATATATATAACATATATAAGATTGATGTCATAATTATACGGAAAAACTTTGGGAACTTTCGATGTAATCAACATATTTATTTCTTTATTTCCAAGCAGTAGGTATCTTGAGCCTTTCAATCTTGCGCGAAAGCTAACACTGAGGGCTCTCAGGAGGAGAGTGGATGTTCCGACATAGTAGAGGTTAAACTTGGGTCGGCACGACAACAATTCTAGTTATTAATGGGTTGTGTAATAATGACAACCATCGTCACCCTGAAAAGAGTATCACTTTTATTGCACCGCAACAACTGCTTCCCACCTGAGAGTCCCTTTTGCGTCTACAATGGTGCCAGTTGTAATATCTCTAAATCGGGTCTAGTAGTTTCGGGTATGTTTTTCGGGTTCCTAGTGTGAAACTAGGAATTTATGGTGTTTCTAGTAATTTTTAATTTAATTTAGGAGGTTAATTCCATCTAAAATTGATTAAACAATAATCTGGAAAAATAAAAATATTTTTAGAAAATTAATTTTAAAGTAAATAATTATTAGTGAAAATAATTAATTTGGGTCAAAAAAGAATTTTAAAAGAATTTTAAAATAATTTTTATTAGCAGTTAATTTGAGCTAAATTTAATTATAAATTTAAATGGGTTTAACTGTAAAATAAGGGAAAATTTAAAGAATTTATTTGGCAAATAAACCTTAAAATTCGAAATTTTAGAGGGAAATGATTAAATGGTAAAACAAGGGAAATGTGGCCTTACTTTTAAATTCCCCAACTTTTAAATTCTGGTGGGTTGTTTCAGCTTTAAAAACAATGCATCTAGCCTACTTTTCACACCATTTACATCATATTAGAGAGTTATAAATTTTGTTCTCTTCGCATGGTTTTAAAGATCTATCATCAGATAATAGATCCAACCATTTTGTAACAGCCCGTTTCAGTGAAATTGGAACAGTGGTTTCGAGACCACAAATCCGAGTTAGAAAGAAAATTAATTTTAATATTATTGCATGGTCTGCATTACAATAGGAAAGATGTATGAAAATTTTGATAAGAAAATTTTAACGATTTCATGTTTAATTGTGGAAAGGATCAAATTGCATAAAATGCAAAAGTTGAATTCTAGTAGCTAAAAGTATCAAATAGCTATAGAATTCAAAATTTGAGGTCTTTTTATGGTAATTAGACCATTAAAGAAAAGTTAGTAGATATTTTTGGTGAATCATCCATGGAAAATTAGAAAAAGAAAATGACTAAATTGGAAAGTGGAAAAATTAAAAGATGATAAATTAAATAAATGTTTAATATCATCATTTTATATCTTCTTGATCCCCAAATACAAGGAAACCCTAGGAAAGAGAAAACAAGCTTTCTTGGCTTAATTGGGTAAGTATTCTTGTCCCGATTTTAGTAATTTTTATATTTCCGAGATCGAAATAGCTTAATCTATCTATTTTGGGGATTATAGAAATTTTTCCAGGGATGAATATGCTGAAAATTTGAAGTTTATGGTAGAAAATGAAAGGTCGTTGATAGATAAACAACTTTTGTAAAGTGATTTTTTATGAAATTGTGATTTAAAGACTAAATTGTAAAGATGTAAAATTTATGGAAAATTTCTAATTTTATGAAATACATTTGCTATAAGTATTATATGTAAAAATCGGTTAGGCTTGGAATAAGTTAAATTGCATGAATTTCATTTTCAAGCCTAGGGACGAAATAGTCATTTATGAAAAGTATAGGGGCAAAATGGTAATTTTTTATTTATGAGATTTGAATTGAATTAAATTGAGCATGAAATGGATTAAATTGATGTTAAATTCATTTATATAGATCCGAAAAGACCTAATACTGAGTTGGATCGAGGAAAACAAAAAGTATCGGATTAGTAGATCCTTGTATATGAACGTTTTTCGAGGTAAGTTCGTGTAATTAAATTGTGTATATTTATATGCTTGAATTGAATTGTTTATGTGAATTGTATAAATGTCATGAATATATGAAATGATCACATATCCGACAATACCCGAAAAAAGTCAAATCCTATTTGAATAAATGAAAGTTGATGGATATTGGATTTTCGTATTGGTTGTGGTCCAGCATATGTTGCGGACACCGCAGCTCCTAAGAGCGTCCCGTTATAAGCCCTCTCGAGCTTCCCATTATACGATTCTTGCGAGTTTCCCGTTAATAGCTCTTCAGAGCGTCCTAGTAGGTTGTGATCCTACATTTGTTGTGGACACACCTTAGCTCTTATGAGCATCCCGATTATAGGCTCTTCATGAGCTTCCTGTTAAATTGCCTCTTTATGAGCTTCCTGATAGTCCTCGCTTGAACTTCCTGATATATGGCTATCCGGAGCTCCCGTTATGTGGCTCTTTGTGAGCTTCCCGATATAGTTCTTTGTGAACCTCTCAATTATGGCTCTTATGAGCTTCCCGAAATGGCTCTGTGTGAGCTTTCTATTATAAGGCTCGAGAATGTGCTTCACGATTATGTGCTCTAAAGAATACCCTATATATGAATTGAGGGATCAATGATAAGTACATCTTGTATGTACTACCTGAGTATCCATCGATATTTCAATGATTCAAAGGACAAAACTTTTGATATGAGAAAATATGAGAATTAAAATGAATTGTATCTTAAATATCCTTGAAATGCCTGGAAATGGATACATGATGAGCTCATCTTTGTTTTCTTGATAATTATATAAAATTTCATGACTAACTTGTTTGGTGTGAGCATGTGTCTAAGAAAATGGCCATATAGTTTTGGATGCATGATTGTATGCTTACTTCAAATGAATATGATTGGTAAGTTAATTTCATGTTATACGAACTTACTAAGCATTTGAAATGCTTACTCTATTTTCTTTTCTTTGTTTTATAGTGCTCGGAAGCTCGTAAAGGTTGGAATTGGTCGGAGCATCAACATACTATCCTTCAGCCTGTTTTGGTATAAATAGAAAAACTTGTTTTGGTATAATGGCATGTATAGGCTAAGTTGGCTTATGTTGACATGTAAATGGTTGTTTGTAATTTAGCCATTGGAATGGCTAGTAATGGTATGTTTTGGTACATAATTATAAGGCTATAATATGTTTATCATATATGTATATGGTATAGTTAAATTGAATTATGGTAAATTATATGTTTCCATAAAAAGGTAAGTTTGGAAATATATGAATGTAAATGTTAATATATATCATACATAATTCTTGTGTTTGGCTTGGATAAGTTGTCTTGAATTGGTTATTGAAAATGCTTAAGCGTTGATGTAGGCGCAAGGCGAAAAGGGTGAGAAATAAGGCTTGGAAATGACCTTATTTTGTCTACACGGGTAGACACACAGGCGTGTGTCTTGACCGTGTGTGACACATGGCCATGCACACGGGCGTGTGGTTTCACCGTGCATCCCCTGCATCTTAAAAATTGAGAAACAGAATGCTTAGACTTAGTCACAAGGATAAAAACACGAGCGTGTGTATCAGCCATGTGTGATACACGGCCTAGCACATGGGCGCGTGTTTTGGTAGTGTGAAACCAGCATCTAAATTTCCAAAATTAAATTGACCAGACAACCTAACATACAGGCGTACGGCTAGCTGTATGACCTAAGTCAAAGAGTTACACGGGTAAGGACACAGGTTGGGACATGGCCTTGTGCCTCACATCGAATGCCCACACGGCCTAGGACATAGGCGTGTCATTGGCCATGTGAGCCACATGGTCTGGCCACACAGGCTTGTGTCCCTTGCATTTAAGATAAAATTTTTGAGATTTTGTGAAAATTTTTTTGTGGTCCCGGTTTTGTCCCGACTCGATTTTAATATGTATTTTTGGCTTCGAGGACCTATATAAGGGACATTATAATTGATTATGATTGCTTTTCTGAAATGAATAGTAAATGATATGAATTAAAGTAATTGCACTATAAACTCCAGTAATACTCTATAACCCTGTTTTGACGAAGGATACGATTTAAAAGGTGTTATATTTATTGGTATTAGAGCTAAGGTTTAGCCAATTCTCGGACTAACGTAGCAAGTACGAGTTTAGCTATACATGCTATTATATAAATTGTGATAGCGTGATATCTGCTGACCATTTTAAATGTATTTTTCATATAGTAATGTCGTCCAACCGAGCTAGAGTTGAATCCGAGGAAGATGAGAGCAATGCTCCAGCTACAGTTCAAAGAGTTGTATCTAGTAGTAGTAGAAGGCCCAAATCTGAGGGCCGATGTGAGGAGGCAAAAGAAACCTTCTTTCAAATGATGAATGAGTAGTTCACAAAATTCTTGAGAACAAATCCTACTGTACAACAATCTCCCACTCCTGCTCCTCAGCCGTTTCCTAATATGCCAAAAGGTATAGAACTTGTTAGAACTGGTAAGCCTCCGTTAGATAAAATCCATAATATGTGGTAGAAGAATTCAAAGCAATTGTTGATGACGATTCGAAAAAGGATAAACTTTGGTTAGAAAATACAATTAGGGTTTTGGATGAATTGTCTTGTACACTTGAAGAATGCTTAAATTGTGTTGTATCTATGCTAAAAGACTCAGCCTATCAGTGCTGGAATTCCATCATTTCTATTGTACCGAGGGAAAATGTTACATGAGAATTTTTCCAAACAGAATTCAAAAGGAAGTGCATTAGCCAGAGATTTCTTGACAGAAAAAGAAAGAATTTTCTTGAACTCAAACAAGGGAATATGACAGTATCTGAATATGAGTGGGAATTTGTTCGATTAAGCAAATATGCCAGAGAATGTATCCCGACCGAGGTTGCTATGTGTAAACAGTTTGAAGAAGGATTAAATGAAGATATCAAGTTGTTAGTTGGGATTCTGGAATTAAAAGAATTTACTATACTGACTGACCGATCACATAAAGCTAAATAACGAAATAAAGAAAAAAGGCAGGTAGAGAGGGAAGCCCGAGCTTCAAGTAAAAGATTTATGGGTAAATTACAATCATCAGCTTCAAAGAAATCAAAGAAATATCATGATAATTCTACCACATCTTTGGGATATTCTGGGAGAGACCGAGGCTCTCACCGCTCTAACTCGAGATTTCCGTCTCCATCTATGACAAGTGTAGGAAGTGTTGGAATTCCTAAACCAAGATGAAAACATTGCCATAAATTGCATCTCAGTGAATGCCGCATAAGAAGTAGAGCTTGCTTTAGGTGTGGTTCTTTTGACCATTATCTCAGAGACTGCCCAGAAAAGCCTGTAAAAGATACTGTTCAGACCTCTAGGTCAAACAATCTCTCCTCGAGAGGTAGACCACCTCGTCACCTCGTCAATGTCAGTGGTGGTCGAGGTGGGAAAAAGATTTAACAGTTAAATCTAAAGTACGAGCACCAATGAGAACATATGCTATACGTGCACGAGAAGATGCCTGTGCACTAGATGTCATTACTGGTACATTTTCTCTTCTCGATACTGATATTATTACTTTGATTCATCCTAGCTCAACACATTCATACTATGCACAAATTTAGTGTCTGTTAAAAACTTACTTGTTGAGTTCACTAAATTTGTGGTTAAAGTTTCAAATCTGCTAGGCTAGTATGTTATGGTGGATAAAGTTTGTAAAAACTGTTTGTTGATGGTAAAAGGTTATTGTTTCTCAGCTGATTTGATACTACTGCCTTTTAATGAATTTGATGTAATTTTGGGAATGGACTGGCTAACTCAACATGATGCGGTGGTGAATTGTAAGCAAAAATACATTGTGTTGAAATGTCAGAATGGTGAAATACTTCATGTTGAATCTGATAAATTGGATGGATTATCTAATGTAATCCCACCATATCAGCACAGAAATATATCAGAAAAGGGTATGATGCTTATCTTGCATATGTGTTGGACATTAAAGTATCCGAATCAAAGATTAAGTCAGTGCCAGTTGTTTGTAAGTTTCCTGATGTGTTTTTGAAAGAATTACCCAGATAACCACTAGTCAGAGAGGTGAAATTTTCTATAGATCTTGTTACAGGGACAACTCCAATATTTATAGCTCCTTACAGAATGGCTCCTATGGAATTAAAAGAGTTGAAAGCATAGTTGCAATAATTGATAGATAGGAGTTTTGCTCAACCTAGTTATTCACCTTGGGGTGCACCGGTTTTATTTGTAAAGAAGAAAGACGAATCATTGAGGCTGTGTATTGATTACAGATAACTCAACAATGTTACAATCAAGAATAGGTATCCATTGTACTGAATTGATGACCTGTTTGATCAGTTGAAAGGTGCCACTGTGTTCTCTAAAATGGATCTTTGTTCTGGATACTATCAATTACGAGTGAAAGACTCAAATGTACTGAAGACAGCTTTTTGAACCAGGTATGGACACTATGAGTTCCTTGTGATGCCATTTGGTTTGATGAATGCACCTGTAGTATTCACGGATTTAATGAACAGAATTTTCAGACCGTATCTAGACAAGTTTGTAGTGGTTTTTATTGATGATATTTTGGTATATTTCCGATATGAAAATGAACATGCTAATCATTTGAGAATTGTACTACAAACTTTATATGAGAAACAAATGTATGTCAAATTCAGTAAATGTGAATTTTGGCTTTGGGAAGTCAGTTCCCTTGTGCATATAGTGTCTGCAGAAGGTATCAAAGTAGACCCAAATAAAATTTCAGCTATTGTTAATTAGAGACCGCCAAAAAATGTGTCTAAAGTCAGAAGTTTTCTGGGATTAGTCGGTTATTATCTGAGGTTTGTAAAAGGGTTCTCAATGATAGCTTCTCCGATGACTCGTCTGTTACAAAAAGATGTGAAATTCGAGTGATCTGATAAATGTCAACAGAGTTTTGATATATTGAAAACTTTGTTGACTGAAGCACCTATATTAGTTCAACCTGAATAAGGTAAAGATTTGTAATTTACTGTGATGCATTATTGAATGGTTTAGGCTGTGTATTGATGCAATAAGGCGAAGTAATAGCTTATGCTTCTAGACAGCTAAAACCACATGAAAGAAATTATCCGATACATTATTTAGAGTTTGCAGCTACTGTATTTAGATTGAAAATCTGGCAACATTACTTGTTTGGTGAAAAGTGTCACATATTCACAGATCATAAAAGTCTGAAGTATTTGATGTCACAAAAAGATTTGAATATGAGACAATGAAGGTGGCTTGAATTATTAAAAGATTATGACCTAGTTATTGACTATCATTCGGGAAAAGCCAATGTGGTTGTTGATGCTTTAAGTAGAAAATCACTGTTTGCCTTACGGGCAATGAATACGCAGTTATCATTATCAGAAGATGGTTCAATCATAGCTGAATTAAAAGCTAAACCTACATTTCTACAGCAGATCTGTGGAGCTCAAAAAGATGATGATGAATTACAAGCTAAGCGAGTACAATGCGATTCAAATTTTGATTCAGAATTTCAGATTGGGTCTGATGATTGCTTATTGTTCAGAGGCAGAATATGTGTATCAAAAAATTCAGAACTTGTACAGAGGATTTTGTATAAAGCTCACATGGTATAATGTCTATTCATCCTAGTAGTAATAAAATGTACAATAACTTGAAAAAGATATGCTGGTGGCCGAGAATGAAAATAGATATTTTTGAATTTGTATCTAAATGTTTGATATGTCAGCAAGTTAAAGCTGAACATTAGGTGTCTTCGGGATTTTTACATTTAATGGAAATGGAAATGGGAAAGAGTTACCATGGATTTTGTATTATTAGACTAGATGGAGTACCAATCTCTATTATCTCCGATAGAGATCCTCGGTTTACATCTCGAATCTGGAATAAATTGCAAGAATCTCTCAATACTCAATTGCATTTTAGTATCGCCTTTCATCCTTAGACTGATGGACAATTTGAACGTGTTATACAGATTTCGGAAGATATGCTTTAGTGTTGTATTTTGGAATTTGAAGGTAACTGGGAAAAATATTTTCCTTTAGTTGAATTTGCATAATAATAGTTATCAGTCTAGCATTAAAATGGCACCATACGAGGCTTTAAATGGTCGTAAATGTAGAACTCCATTGTATTGGGCAGAGCTTAGTGAAAAAAAGATACATGGAGTTGACTTAGTCCGTGAAACATAAGAAAAGGTAAAGGTGATTCGAGATAGCTTGAAAGCAGTCTCTGATCATCAAAAGTCTTATGCCGATCTTAAACGAAAAGAAATAGAATTTTAGGTCAGTGACAAGGTATTCTTAAAAGTATCACCTTGGAAGAAAGTTCTTTGGTTTGGCCGTAAAGGAAAATGGAGTCCACGGTTTATTAGACCATATGCGATTATTGAAAGAATCAGACATGGTGCTTATCGGTTGGCATTACCACCAGAGTTTAACAGAATTCATAATGTTTTTCACATGTCCATGTTACGACGGTATCGGTCAGATCCTTCACATGTTATATCTCCGAAAAAAGTTGAGATTCAGCCTGACATGACTTATAGTGAAGAACATATTAAAATCCTTGCACGAGAAACAAAAGAGTTAAGAAATAAAAAGTTAGCTTTAGTGAAACTTCTCTGACAACGACATGGTATAGAAGAGGCTACTAAGAACTGGAGGAAACTATGAGAAAACAATACCCCAAACCTCTTTACTGGTAAGATTTTCGAGGACGAAAATTCTTTAAGGGGGAGAGTTGTAACAGCCTGTTTTCAATGAAATTGGAACAGTGGTTTCGGAACCACTAATCCAAGTTAAAAAGAAAATTTATTTTAATATTATTGCATGGTCTGCATTGCGATTGGAAACATATATGAAAATTTTGATAAGAAAATTTTATCGATTTCATGTTTAATTGTGGAAAGGATCAAATTGCATAAAATGCAAAAGTTGACTTCTAGTAGCTATAAGTATCAAATAGCTATAGAATTCAAAATTTGATGTCCTTATATGGTAATTAGACCATTAAAGAAAAGTTAGTAGATATTTTTGCTGAATCATCCATGGAAAATTGGAAAAAAATGACTTAATTGGAAAGTGGAAAAATTAAAAGATGATAAATTAAATAAATGTTTAATATCATCATTTTATATCTTCTTCATCCCCAAATACATGGAAACCCTAAGAAAGAGAAAGCAAGCTTTCTTGGCTTAATTGGATAAGTATTCTTGTCCCGATTTTAGTAATTTTTATATTTCTAAGATCAGAATAACTTAATCTATCTATTTTGGGGATTAATTTGTAAAGATATCAAAGTATAGAAATTTTTCCATGGATGAATATGCTGAAAATTTGAAATTTATGGTAGAAAATGAAAGGTTGTTGACAGATAAACAACTTTTGTAAAGTGGATTTTTATGAAATTGTGATTTAAAGACTGTAAAGATGTAAAATTCATGGAAAATTTCTAATTTTATGAAATACATGTGCTATAAATATTATATGTAAAAATCGGTTAGGCTTGGAATAAGTTAAATTGCATGAATTTCATTTTCGAGCCTAGGGACGAAGTAGTCATTTATGAAAAGTATAGGGGCAAAATGCTAATTTTGCCTAGGATGTGAATTGAATTAAATTGAGTATGAAATGGATTAAATTGATGTTAAATTCATTTATATAGATCCGGAAAGACCTAATACTGAGTTGGATTGAGGAAAACAAAAAGTATCGGATTAGTAGATCATTGTATACAAATGTTTATTGAGGTAAGTTCGTGTAATTAAATTGTGTATATTTATATGCTTGAATTGAATGTGTTTACGTGAATTGTATAAATGTCATGAATATATGAAATGATCACATATCCGAAAATGGCCGAAAAATGTTAGAACCCGTTTGAATAAATGAAAGTCGATCGATACAGGATTTCCGTATTGGTTGTGGTCCAGCATATGTTGCGGACACACCACCACTCCTACGAGCGTCCCGTTATAAGCCCTATCAAGCTTCTCGCTATACGGTTCTTGCGAGCTTCCTGTTAATAGCTCTTCAGAGCGTCCCGATAGGTTGTGATCCTACATTTATTGTGGACACACCTTAGCTCTTATGAGTATCCCGATTATAGGCTCTTCATGAGCTTCCTGTTAAATTGGCTCTTTATGAGCTTCCTAATAGTGCTTACTTGAACTTCCTGATATATGGCTATTCGGAGCTCCCGTTATGTGACTCTTTGTGAGCTTCCCAATATGGTTCTTTGTGAACTTCCTGATTATTACTCTTATTAGCTTCCCGTTATATAGCTTGGATAAGCTTCCCGATAACCTCTTTGTGGGCTTCCCGAAATGGCTCTGTGTGAGCTTCTTGTTACAAGGCTTGAAAGTGTGCTTTCAGATTATGTGCTCTAAAGAATAAATCGTATATGAATTGATGGATCAATGATAAGTACATCTTGTGTGTACTACCTGAGTATCCATCAATATTTCAATGATTTAACGAACAAAACTCTTAGTATGTGAAAATATGAGAACTAAATGAATTATATCTTGAATATCCTTGAAATACCTAGAAATGGATACTTGATGAGCTCATCTCTGTTTTCTTGATAATTATATAAAATTTAATGACTAACTTGTTCGGTATGAGCATGTGTCTAGGCAAATGGCCATATAGTTTTGGATGCATGATTGTGTTCTTACTTTAAAGGAATATGATTGGGAAGTAAATTTCTTGTTATACTAACTTACTAAGCATTTGAAATGCCTACTCTATTTTCTTTTCTTTGTTTTATAGTGCTCAGAAGCTCGTAAAGGTTGGAATTGGTCGGAGCATCAACACACTATCCTTCAGCCCGTTTTGGTATAAATAGAAAAACTTGTTTTGGCATAATGACATGTATAGGCTAACTTTGGCCAATGTTGACATGTAAATGTTTGTTTGTAATCTAGCCATTGGAATGACTAGTAATGGTATGTTTTGGTGCATAATTATAAGGCTATAATATGTTTAACATATATGCATATGGTATAGTTAAATTGAATTATGGTAAATTATATGTTTCCACAAAAAGGTAAGTTTGGAAATATATGAATATAACTATTAATATATATCATACATAATTCTTGTGTTTAGCTTGGATAAGTTTTCTTGAATTGGTTGTTGAAAATACTTAAGTTTTGATGTAGGTGCAAGGTGAAAAGGGTGAGAAATAAGGCTTGGAAAATGGTCTTATTTTGTCTACACGGGTGGACACACGGACGTGTGTCTTAAGTGTGTGTGACACACAGCCATGCACATGGGCATGTGGTTTGGCCATGTGTCCCCTACATCTTAAAAATTGAGAAACAGGATGCTCAGAATTAGTCACATGGGCATGTGTATTAGTCGTGTGTGATACACGACCTAACACATGAGTGTGTGTCTTGGCTGTGTGAAACCTGCATCTAATTTTCGAAAATTAAATTGACCACAATGCTTAACACACAGATGTGTGGCTAGGCATGTGACCTAAGTCAGAGAGTTACATGGGTAAGGATACAATGTAACGCCCCGTGCCCGAGACCGTTGCCGGAGTCGAACACGAGGTGTTAACAGACTTATTTCATTATAAAAAACAGTTCATTTAAAATTTCCAGACAAGCTGGCTAACTGCGTCACTGTCACCTTAAAAATCATAACTCGAGTTCCAAAACTCAAAAACCATTCCGTAAATTTTTTTCTGAAACTAGACCCATAAGTCCATCTACAATTTTTTTTTTTAGAATTTTTTGTCGGGCCAATTAGTACATTTTATTAGTTAAAGTCTCCCCTGTTTCAGGGTTCGACTGCTCTGACATTCATGCATTACGACTTATATATCTCCCTGTACAGAGCTTCAATACTTATGTTGTTTGTTTCTAAGGAAAATAGACTCAAAAAGGAATCTTTACATATATAGAATGACTTCTAATTATCTCTGGTTAATTTATAATGAATTTCCAAAGTCAGATCAGGGGATCCAGAAATCACTCTGGCCCTGTTCCATGAAAACTTAAATATCTATTAAAATACGACTCATATGATTGTTTCGTTTCTTCCATATGAAAGTAGATTCATCAAGGTTCGATTACATAATTTATTCACTATTTAATTCCATTGCTACTATTTTTAGTGATTTTTCAAATTTACATCACTGCTGCTATCAGCATCTGCCTTTAAGGTAGACTCTACCTATTTCATAGTTTCCATGATTCAACTAGCCCTTTAGCATATATAGCACAAAATATGATCATGATTAACCATTCCAATGGCCAATCATTGCCAAGAATATCCACACCTCTCAATAACCATATACATACAAAATGATTATAACACTATGCTCAAAATATATAAGCCATTTTCGCACGGCTATCCAAATATATACAACACCAAAGTACTTGACTAATAACACAAGGGCAGTCCTATACATGCCATTAGCAGAGTTCAACTAAAAGGGTACCACAAGGGCTTTGATAGTGTGGATGACTTCGACTTGGATACTCCCGAGTCCGATAGCTGACGAACCAAAATCTATAAAACAAATAATCAAAGAAACAGGATAAGCATTTAATGCTTAGTAAGTTTTGAGTAAGGAAATCATGCACAACTAAAATATAGCATTCATATGACTAAACGAATAATTTCATATACACATATTCTCACAATCATACCTACTTCACATTTCCAACCCTTATATTCATACATAAGGAATCAACTTGACTAAAAGCCGGAAGCTTGTTAATCGATTGAGCGAACACTATTTAGAAGGAATCAATTATTCCAATGCATATACGAAACTTACCTCATCGTTGGGATTTTACGAGCGTATTAATTGAAATTATTACAGCAAGATCGCTCATTCCCAAACCCAAGTATCTTCGGGATTTAGCCGGATATAACCACTCGCACAAGGCCTTCGGGTCTTAGCCCGGATATGGTCACTAGCATAAATGCCTTCGGGACTTAGCCCGGATATAGTCGCTAGCACAAATGCCTTCGGGTCTTAGCCCGGATATAGCAACTCGCACAAATGCCTTTGGATCTTAGTCCGGATATAGTCACTAGCATAAAAGCCTTCGGGACTTAGCCCGGATATCATTCGAATAACCATGCACATATATCAATAAATCATGACACATCCATATTTCATTTTCATTACCAAAGCTCAAACACAAGACACTTATCACACTTACTAATTTCGGCTCAATAGCCACATACAAAGAGCACGATTTTGATTGGCTTTATAACACGACCTCTATACACATTCGGCTACCCGTCATAGGTATAAACTAATCACCTCAATATATAATTCAAGTAGAATCATTATATCACCGTTTATTTGTCATACTTATATGTCATGACCTAATCGAATCATAATCTAAGTTCCATTACTCGAAAACTTACCTCGAATGTTGTCGAACGATTTCAACGTCTATTCGATCACCTTTTCCTTTCCTTTGTCAGATTTAGTTCCCCTTTGCTCTTGAGCTTAATTTAACAAATAAATTGATTTAATCATTTTGAACATCAAGGAGAAATTCAAGGTACTTAGCCCATGTATATTAGGCATTAGAGTCATATATGTATGAAATCATGAATCAAATTCAACCTACTAGCCAATATTCTCCTTTAGCCGATTTTCTAAGTCAAGATAAAGCCATCAATATGCTTACCTATAGCCGAACGTACAACATCAATCTATGTATTCATTCATGTGGCTGAATATGCATGTCTATGGTGAGGCCGATTGTACACTTAATACATTCTACAAATATGGTCACTCGTATTGACTAATTACCATTTTGTTTCAAGTTCAAAGTTCGGCTAAAACACATATATACACTAGTAATCAAATACTAACATTTGCACTTCACCTTAATAGCTAACTTAGCAACCCTTAATTTAACATATAATTATTCATAACAAAAATTAAAGCATCCTCTCCATTCCATCAATTCAAAACACATACATTACTCAATAGTATTCAAAGTCACATTCGGCCTTAGCACACAACTTCTCTACTTCATCTAACATGAACAACAACTATATTTCTCTTCTACTTCCTACCATGGCCGAATGCTTCATGAAGTTGCTAAGACCTACCTTTTTCAAATTCTCACACACACTCTATCATCTTCATACCTCATCAACACAACATCAAATACCAACCAAGAAGACAACACCCATGGCCGAGTATCATCTCCCTCACATAGCAAAGATTTAAACCATGGGCTAGGTAGAACTCAAGCTAACAACTAAAAATATACTTGAATCTCATGGAGCAACATCAAACATACCTTAGCCTAGTTACATGCATGGCCGAACCTCTTCAACCTTTCTTCTTCCTTTCTCCTTAGAATTTTCGGCCAAAGATGTTAAAGGATGAACATTTTTTTTCTTTTATTTGTTTTCATCACCCTTCATCCCCTTATTTTATTACTAACTCTTTTATTTTATTCTTTCCAACATGAAACATTAACACACCATGCTTAAAATATACTATGACCCATAACATGGCCGGCCACTAGCTCAAATTTTGGGCAATTTGACATGCAAACTCATCATTTCTATAACATACATTAATAGGCCACTTTACATTTGCCTAGCACATTTCTAAATTTTCTCACATAAGTCCTATTTACTAAAATTCACCTACAATTAACAAAATTCAAATATGAAATTTTCACACATGCATATATACATATAATAAGCATCAAATATGAGAGTTAATTATTTTTATGACTCGGTTTTGTGGTCCCGAAACCACTTCCCGACTAGGGTCACATTAGGGCTGTCACAACTCTCCCCCACTTAAGAAATTTTCGTCCCCGAAAATCTTACCGGTAAATAGATTTGGGTATCATTCTCTTATAGAGTTCTCGGTTTCCCAAGTAGCTTCTTCGATTCCGTGTTTGAGCCATAACACCTTTACTAACGGAACCCTTTTGTTTCGCAACTCTTTCACTTCACGAGCTAGGATACGAATCGGTTCTTCTTCATAACTCAAGTCAGATTGAATTTCAACCTCTAATGGACTAATTATGTGCGAAGGATCAGATCTGTAATGTCGAAGCATCGAAACATGAAAAACGTTGTGAATCCTTTCAAGTTCAGAGGGTAAAAGCAACCTATATGCAACTGGACCAACTCGTTCGGAGATTTCATACGGCCCAATGAATCTCAGACTCAGTTTTCCCTTACGGCCAAATCTGATTATCTTTTTCCAAGGTGAAACCTTAAGAAACACTTTGTCTCCTACCTGATACTCAATATCTCTTCATTTTAAATCCGCGTACGACTTCTGACGATCGGATGCCGCCTTTAGACTTTCACGAATTATTCTTACTTTTTGCTCAGCATCTTTAATCAAATGAACTCCGAAAATCTTACTTTCACAGAGCTCGATCCAAAACAATGGTGTACGGCATTTACGACCGTACAAAACCTCGTAAGGTGCCATCTTAATACTTGATTGAAAACTATTATTGTAAGCGAATTCAATCAAAGGTAAATACCGTTCCCATGAACCACTAAACTCAAGGATGCAACATCTTAACATATCCTCGAGTATCTGAATTATCCGCTCGGATTGACCATCGGTTTGGGGATGAAAAGCGGTGCTAAAGTACAACTTGGTACCCAAAGCTTCTTGCAATTTCTTCCAAAATCGCGAGGTGAATCTCGGATCTCTATCCGACACAATAGAAATGGGTACCCCGTGTAATCTCACAATCTGAGAAACATACAATTCAGCTAGTTTATCCAGTGAATAATCCGTACGTACGGGAATAAAATGAGCCGACTTAGTCAGTCTATCAACAACAACCCAAATCGCATCTTTCTTACTCACCGACAATGGTAACCCAGATACAAAATCCATCGTGATTCGTTCCCATTTCCATTCAGGTATCATGATCGGTTGAAGTAAACCTGTAGGCACTTGATGTTCCGCTTTCACTTGTTGGCATATTAAACACTTCGAAACAAAATCGGAAATGTCTCGTTTCATACCATGCCACCAAAACTGACGTCTCAGATCGTTGTACATTTTTGTACTCCCCGGGTGAATTGACATTCGGCTACAATGAGCTTTGTTCAGAATCGTCGAAATAAGTTCTGAATTTCTTGGAACACACAAAAGACTTCTAAACCTCAAACAATCGTCATCATCAATTTGAAACTCTGATTCCATATTCGAAACACGTTCAGCCCGTTTTGCAACTAATTCATCATCGACTTTCGGAGCTTCATGAATTTGATTAATCAACAATGGTCTAGCCTTTAGTTCCGCTACTAACACATTGTCGGATAGAACGGACAAGTGTACACTCATCGCTCATAAAGCAAACAGTGATTTACGACTTAAGGCATCCGCAACCACATTAGCCTTTCCCGGGTGATAGTCAACGACAAGCTCATAATCTTTCAACAACTCGAGCCAACGTCTTTGTCGTAGATTCAAGTCTCTTTGAGTCATCAAATATTTGAGACTTTTGTGATCCGAATATACATGGCACTTCTCACCAAATAAGTAATGTCGCCATATTTTCAAAGTGAATACGATGGCAGCCAGTTCGAGATCATGGGTTGGATAATTTTTCTCATGTGGCTTCAGTTGCCTCGACGCATAGGTTACAACTCGACCTTCTTGCATCAATACACAACCCAACCCAAGTAAGGATGCATCACTGTAAATGACGAACTCATTGCCTGATTCAGGCTGCACTAGTACTGGAGCTTCCGTCAAATGAGTTTTCAATTGATTGAAACTTTTCTGACACGTTTCTGTCCATTCAAACTTAACATCTGTGACAGCCCTAGTGTGACCCCATTCGGAAAGTGGTTTCGGGACCACAAAACCGAGTCATAAAAAAATAATTAATTGCTATATTCTATGCTTATTATATGTGTACATGCATATGTGGAGGTTTCATTCCCTAATTTGCGAATTGCATGAGAAATTATTGAATAGGGATCAATATGAGACATGGTGAAATATGATAGGCTAATTTAAAATGGTCTATTAGTGCATGTACCAAAAAGGGTGGTTTTGCATGTCAATTTACCCAAAAGAAGTAGAGTGGCCGGCCAAGGGGTGATGGAGCTCCACTTATTCTAATTTAATATGTTTTATTTAGTTAACAATTAAAATAAAAAGGAATTAAAAAAGGAAAAAGGTGAATAAAATAAGGAGGGAAGAGGGAGTGTTCATCTTTTTTTTTCTTGGCAATTGCCGTGAGTGAGGAGAAGGAAGGGAGACTTGGTTATTTGATTTTGGCTTGGAAGATGGCTAGAATGAGGTATTTATTGAATGATTCTTGAAAATCTATGCATGTTTGAGATGGTTAGTTCCAATTCTACTCATCCTATAGATTAGACTTAGGATTTTGGGGTTGAAATTCGGCCAAGAAGTTTGAAACTCTTAGTAGATGTGTTAATGTCATTAAAATGGATAGTAATGTAGGAGATGGTGAGTGGTTAATTTCTTTTAACTTGAAAGTTGAGGTTAAAATGGGTTAAGTGATTGCCGAATCTACTTTAGGGGTGGAGGATTGTGTTCATGTTATATTGAATAGGTAGAGGTTGTAATGAGGTTGAAATTGTTGAATTGTTAGTTGGGTAACAAATGAAGCAATCGGCTATATGGGATAAAAATGGGATGTTCATTTTAGTTGTTGTTTCATTTTTTGTGAGAAATGGGTCAAGTGTTCATGAGATGAAATGTTGTGAATGAGGAATTATAGGTGATAGTATAGATATACATATTTGGCCATCACTTGGGAGCTTATGTGATGTTGAGTATAAAATTAGCAAGGTGATTGCCGAATGTCCAAGTATGCATATGCATGTGTGATTAGATTATTGAAAGTATGGTAATTGCATAAGGTTATTAGCCGAATAGCTAAGAACACAAGGTAGCAAGATAAAAATTTTACCATGCCATTCCGTATGTCATAAAATCATTAAAATGTGAATACCAATATATGTAGCAAAGCGGTTGAATGAGTTAATTTATTTGTTTGAGCTCAAGATCCTAAAGGAGAGGCGTTCAACAAGGGGAAATCGAAGATCATCGAGTAGTCGACTTGGAGTTATTTTACCCAACACAAGGTAAGTCATTAAGCATATATTTGGTATTGATTTAAATAGTCATAATGTCTATGTAATTATGTCGAATGAAATGATAAATATATATATACACGTATGCATGGGGTGATGAAAGTATTGAATGAAAAAGAAAAGAGGTAAGGTGTATTGAGATGTTGATTTCGGCACTAAGTGTGCGGGTATAAACAATTATGATCATGAGATTGGCACTAAGTGTGCGGGTTTAAATTGCATAGCACTAAGTGTGCAAGTTTGATTATATAGCACTAAGTGTGCGAGTTTGATTATATAACACTAAGTGTGCGGACTTACTATATGTTTTTGAAGCACTATTGACACTAAGTGTGCGACCTTATTGAGTTGGTCACGGACAGCGGACGAGTAAGTGTCTTGAGTTCGTGGCTAATAGACGTTATGTTTATATTTGGAATTCTTGCTTGATAAGTTTTGAACCTATGTGATAATTATACTTGAAGTGACGTACATGAGATTCATCGTGGAATAGAGGGAATGTTATTTAGTTGCATGAATGTAACGAGAATGAAAGCATCCATGGAAAATGCCTCAAATACCATGTTGAGTAGCATATGAAAAATTGATGTAGTACTTTGTATGATATTGAGCCGAAAGGTCTAAGGAACCATGGCATAGTTGGTATGGGTGGAGAGAATTAACCCCTTTTCACTTGTTTTCTCATGTGATAATTTATTAATGGATGATTATGTAATGCTTATGACTTACTGAGTTATATACTCACTCGGTGTTTGCTTGTCACCTACTTTAGGTTTCTTGGACTCGTCTTTTTGCGTGCTTGGGACCGTCATCGAAGTCATCACACCAGCTAGCAAGTTTTGGTACTTTCTTCTTAGTCGGTCTAGGAGAACATTTCGGCATGTATAGGCTATTATGTTGTGTTTGAACTTTGGTATGTAAACTTTCAGCCATGCGAAAATGACATAAATGTTAATTTGGACTTTGGGTCCTATGATATTTAGTTATAAATCTTAGTAAATGGGTTTTATAATGTGGTCATGACTGATATTGGGCCAATTCGGTTTTGGTTGAATAATAGTTGAGGCCTATTCGATTTTTATGCCATATGTCATGGTTGATTATTTTTGGTGTTAAAATTCATGATATGGAAATAGTGTAGTAGGGAGATGTTTGACAATGATTAGCCTTTGGCATGGCTAGTCATGATCATAATTTGTGATATGTATGATGAATTATTAGTTAGATCAAGGAGAAATCACGAAATAGGCATAGTTGCTTTAGTAACAGATGCTGGCAGCAGCAGTGATGTGAGATTGAAAAATCACTAAAAATAGTAGGAATGGAATTAAATAATGAATAAATTATTTAATCGAAGCTCGATGAGTCTATTTTCATATGGAAGAAACGAAACGACCATATGAGCTGTATGTTAGGAGATAATTAAACTCTTGTGAAACAGGGCCAGAGCGATTTCTGGATCCCCTGTTCTGACTTTAGAGATTCACCATAAATTAATCAGAGACAATTAGAAGTCATGCCTTATATGTATAGATTCCATTTTGAGTCTAGTCTCATTAGAAACAAACGGCATAAGTATTGAAGCTCTGTAAAGGGAGATATCTAAGTCGTAATGCACAAAGGTCAGAGTAGTCAAACCCAGGAACAGGGATGACTTTAACTAATAAACTGTACCAATTTGCCCGACCAAAAATTCTACAAAAATTCTACCATATAGATATATGAGTCTAGTTTTGGGGAAAATTTACGGAACTGGATTTTGAGTTTCAGAACTCAAGATATGATTTTTAAAGTGACTAGTACGCAGATTGGCAGCTTGTCTGGGAAATTTTTAATAAGTGGTTTGAAGTCTGTTAACACCTCGTGTTCGACTCCGGTGACGGTCTCGGGTTCGGGGTGTTACAACATCTTTCTGAAGTAGTTTCGTCATTGGTGTGGCTATCATCGAGAAACCTTTTACAAACCGTCGGTAGTAACCGGCAAGTCCCAAAAAGCTCCGAACCTCAGTAATATTTCTCGGAGGCTTCCAGTTAAGTATGGCTGAAATTTTGCTTGGATCAACTCGAATACCCGATGCGGATACCACATGACCCAAGAAGCTCACCTCTCTTAACCAGAACTCACACTTACTGAACTTAGCATATAACTGCTTATCTTGTAAAATCTGCAACACTAATCTCAGGTGCTCAGCATGCTCGGTTTCATCTCTTGAGTAGACCAAGATGTCATCAATAAACACAACTACAAACCGGTCCAGATACTGTCTGAAGACCCGATTCATCAGATCCATAAATACCGCAGGGGCATTAGTGAGCCCAAACGACATCACTAAGAACTCGTAGTGACCGTATCTCGTTCTGAAAGTTGTTTGGGTATATCCGAATCTCGAATTCGCAACTGATAATAACCCGATCTCAAATCTATCTTTGAAAACACTGAGGCTCCCTTTAGTTGATCAAACAAATTGTCAATGCGTGGTATCGGGTATTTATTCTTTATTGTCACCTTATTCAGCTGACGATAGTCGATGCACAACCTCATGGTTCTGCCCTTCTTTTTCACAAACAATACTGGTGCACCCCAAGGTGAGAAACTTGGTCGAGCGAAACCTCTATCCGCCAACTCTTGCAACTGAGCTTTCAATTCCTTTAATTCTGTTGGTGCCATACGATACGGAGCTATCAAAATCGGTGTAGTCCCAGGTGCAAGCTCAATACCAAACTCTACCTCCCGAACAGGGGGTAAACCTGGTAATTCTTCGGGAAAAACATCCAGATATTCACAAACCACCGGCACAGATTTAGGCTTCTTTTCTAACTCTTTGTCATCAAGTACATACGCAAGGTATGCTTCGCACCCCTTTCTTACATATTTCTGAGCCAACATCGATGATATTACAGCTGGTGACCCATTCAAGTCAGTAGACTCAACTCGAATCATCTCATTATTTGCACACCTCAAATCGATAGTTTTTCTTTTGCAATTTACAACTGCATCGTGAACGGTTAGCCAATCCATACCGAGGATAACATCAAATTCATCAAACGGCAAAAGCATCAAATTGGCCGAAAAGCAGTAACCTCTGATTTCTAAGGGACATTTCTTACACACTTTGTCGACAAGCACATAACGACCCAAGGGATTTGACACCCGAATTACGAACTCAGTAGACTCAACAGGTAAAGTCTTACTGGTTGCTAAGGTTTCACATATATAAGAATGAGTAGAACCAGGGTCAATCAAAGCAATCACATTAGTATCAAAGAGAGTGAAAGTACCGGTAATAACATCAGGCGAAGAAGCATCCTCGCATGCACGTATAGCATAAGCCCTAGCAGGCGCACGAGCCTCAGATCTGGTTGTAGCATCTCTAGATCCTCTCTGACCGCCACTAGCATGCCCGTGTTTCTAGACGGTCTACCCCGAGAAGTAGTAGCACCTGGTTTCCCACTATGATTTACATTTTGTTCAGACAGTCTCGTGCAATCCTTGATAAAATGGTCAGATGATCCGCATTTATAACAGGAGCGGTCATGGAATCTACAACTCCCTGAATGCCATTTACCACAATACTGGCACTCCGTTCTGTCTCGACGATCGTTTCCAACACTGGCGACCGAAGTGACTCGTGTACTCACAGGGGGTCGGTCACGATCTCGTCTAGAAAAACCCGAAGTGTCTCTAGACCGGCCTAAGTCATCTCTAAATTTCTTCGATGACTGTTAGAAGGGCTTTCCCGAAGATCTCTTACGAAACTCCTTTGCTCCCATATCAGCTTTCCTTTTCTCCTTACTGAGCTCCTCGGCTTTTCAAGCTCGCTCGACAAGTACCACAAATTCTCAGATTTCTAAAATGCCAACATACAGCTTTATATCATCATTCAGTCCATCTTCGAAACGTTTACACATCACAGCTTCTGAAGAAATGCATTCTCGTGCGTACCGGCTAAGCCTCACAAATTTTCGTTCATAGTCGGTAACCGACATGGAACCTTGTTTAAGCTCAAGAAATTCCTTCCGTTTTTGGTCAATGAATCTCTGACTGATATACTTCTTTCGGAACTCGATTTGGAAAAACTCCCAAGTTACTTGCTCTCTGGGCACAATAGAAATCAATGTATTCCACCAATAGTAGGCAGAATCACGTAGCAAGGAGATAGTACACTTTAAGCATTCATCGGGTGTGCAAGATAGTTCATCAAGTACCCGAATGGTGTTATCCAACCAAAATTCAGCTTGCTCGGCGTCGTCGCTGTCCGTAGCTTTAAATTCAGTAGCCCAGTGTTTTCGGATTCTGTCAACTGGGGGCTTATTTGACCTTATTTGGTCAGTGACCGGAGGCATTGCAGGTGCGGGGGTTGTACTAGTCGGGAATGGGGGTTGTGGACCAGCCGTATTAGTTCGAATGTATTGGTTGAACCAATCATTCATCACGCTATAAAAAGCTTGTCTAGCTTCATCGTTCGGATTACTAACAATAGGTTGAGAGTCCGCCGGCGCTGTCCCTTGCGCGGGAGCAGGCGCTACACTCTCAAGATCATCAGCTACCGCTCGGTTGGGATCGGGATCCATTACTATAAATAAACATATTTTCAATTGTCAGAAATCACCACACTATCAAATAATCACATAATGGCATGTATAGCTAGACCCAAACGTATTACGGTAGTCCTAGAATCGACTAAACCGTAGCTCTGATACCAATAAAATTGTAACACCCCGTGCCCGAGACTGTTGCCGGAGTCGAACACGAGGTGTTAACAGACTTATTTCATTGTAAAACACAGTTCATTTAAAATTTCCAGACAAGCGGGCAAACTGCATCACTGTCACCTTAAAAATCATAACTCGAGTTCCAAAACTCAAAAACCAGTTCCGTAAATTTTTTTCTGAAACTAGACCCATAATTCCATCTACAATTTTTTTTCTAGAATTTTTGGTCAGGTCAATTAGTACAGTTTATTAGTTAAAGTCTCCCCTGTTTCAGGGTTCGACTACTCTGACATTCATGCATTACGACATATATATCTCCCTGTACAGAGCTTTAATACTTATGTTGTTTGTTTCTGAGGAAACTAGACTCAAAAAGGAATCTTTACATATATGGAATGACTTCTAATTATCTCTGGTTAATTTATAATGAATTTCCAAAGTCAGATCAGGGGATCCAGAAATCGCTCTGGCCCTGTTCCATGAAAACTTAAATATCTCTTAAAATACGACTCATATGATCGTTTCGTTTCTTCCATATGAAAGTAGATTCATCAAGGTTCGATTACATAATTTATTAACTATTTAATTCCATTCCTACTATTTTTAGTGATTTTTCAAATTTACATCACTGCTGCTGTCAGCATCTGCCTTTAAGGTAGACTCTACCTATTTCATAGTTTCCATGATTCAACTAGCCCTTTAGCATATATAGCACAAAATATGATCATGATTAACCATTCCAATGGCCAATCATTGCCAAGAATATCCACACCTCTCAATAACCATATACATACAAAATGATTATAAAACTATGCTCAAAATATATAAGCCATTTTCGCATGGCTATCCAAATATATACAACACCAAAGTACTTGACTAATAACACAAGGGCAGTCCTATACATGCCATTAGCAGAGTTTAACTAAAAGGGTACCACAAGGGCTTTGATAGTGTGGATGACTTCGACTTGGACACTCCCGAGTCCGATAGCTGACGAACCAAAATCTATAAAACAAAGAATCAAAGAAACAGGATAAGCATTTAATGCTTAGTAAGTTTTGAGTAAGGAAATCATGCACAACTAAAATATAGCATTCATATGACTAAACGAATAATTTCATATACACATATTCT
Source organism: Gossypium hirsutum (assembly GCF_007990345.1). Taxonomy (NCBI): domain Eukaryota; kingdom Viridiplantae; phylum Streptophyta; class Magnoliopsida; order Malvales; family Malvaceae; genus Gossypium; species Gossypium hirsutum. Next base: position 59,015,346 of record NC_053425.1, on the reverse strand, counting down.
CACAATCATACCTACTTCACATTTCCAACCCTTATATTCGTACATAAGGAATCAACTAGACTAAAAGCCGGAAGCTTATTAATCGAATGAGCGAACACTATTTAGAAGGAATCAATTATTCCAATGCATATACGAAACTTACCTCATCGTTGGGATTTTACGAGCGTATTAATTGAAATTATTACAGCAAGATCGGTCATTCCCAAACCCAAGTATCTTCGGGATTTAGCCGGATATAACCACTCGCACAAGGCCTTCGGGTCTTAGCCCGGATATGGTCACTAGCATAAATGCCTTCGGGACTTAGCCCGGATATAGTTGCTAGCACAAATGCCTTCGGGTCTTAGCCCGGATATAGCAACTCGCACAAATGCCTTTGGATCTTAGTCCGGATATAGTCACTAGCATAAAAGCCTTCGGGACTTAGCCCGGATATCATTCGAATAACCATGCACATATATCAATAAATCATGACACATCCATATTTCATTTTCATTACCAAAGCTCAAACACAAGACACTTATCACACTTACTAATTTCGGCTCAATAGCCACATACAAAGAGCACGATTTTGATTGGCTTTATAACACGACCTCTATACACATTCGGCTACCCGTCATAGGTATAAACTAATCACCTCAATATATAATTCAAGTAGAATCATTATATCACCGTTTATTTGTCATACTTATATGTCATGACCTAATCGAATCATAATCTAAGTTCCATTACTCGAAAACTTACCTCGAATGTTGTCGAACGATTTCAACGTCTATTCGATCACCTTTTCCTTTCCTTTGTCGGATTTAGTTCCCCTTTGCTCTTGAGCTTAATTTAACAAATAAATTGATTTAATCATTTTGAACATCAAGGAGAAATTCAAGGTACTTAGCCCATGTATATTAGGCATTAGAGTCATATATGTATGAAATCATGAATCAAATTCAACCTACTAGCCAATATTCTCCTTTAGCCGATTTTCTAAGTCAAGATAAAGCCATCAATATGCTTACCTATAGCCAAACGTACAACATCAATCTATGTATTCATTCATGTGGCTGAATATGCATGTCTATGGTGAGGCCGATTGTACACTTAATACATTCTACAAATATGGTCACTCGTATTGACTAATTACCATTTTGTTTCAAGTTCAAAGTTCGGCTAAAACACATATATACACTAGTAATCAAATACTAACATTTGCACTTCACCTTAATAGCTAACTTAGCAACCCTTAATTTAACATATAATTATTCATAACAAAAATTAAAGCATCCTCTCCATTCCATCAATTCAAAACACATACATTACTCAATAGTATTCAAAGTCACATTCGGCCTTAGCACACAACTTCTCTACTTCATCTAACATGAACAACAACTATATTTCTCTTCTACTTCCTACCATGGCCGAATGCTTCATGAAGTTGCTAAGACCTACCTTTTTCAAATTCTCACACACACCCTATCATCTTCATACCTCATCAACACAACATCAAACACCAACCAAGAAGACAACACCCATGGCCGAGTATCATCTCCCTCACATAGCAAAGATTTAAACCATGGGCTAGGTAGAACTCAAGCTAACAACTAAAAATATACATGAATCTCATGGAGCAACATCAAACATACCTTAGCCTAGTTACATGCATGGCCAAACCTCTTCAACCTTTCTTCTTTCTTTCTCCTTAGAATTTTCGGCCAAAGATGTTAAATGATGAACATTTTTTTTCTTTGTTTTCATCACCCTTCATCCCCTTATTTTATTACTAACTCTTTTATTTTATTCTTTCCAACATGAAACATTAACACACCATGCTTAAAATATGCTATGACCCATAGCATGGCCGGCCACTAGCTCAAATTTTGGGCAATTTGACATGCAAACCCATCATTTCTATAGCATGCATTAATAAGCCACTTTACATTTGCCTAGCACATTTCTAAATTTTCTCACATAAGTCCTATTTACTAAAATTCACCTACAATTAACAAAATTCAAATATGAAATTTTCACACATGCATATATACATATAATAAGCATCAAATATGACAGTTAATTATTTTTATGACTCAGTTTTGTGGTCCCGAAACCACTTCCCGACTAATGTCACATTAGGGCTGTCACATACAAGCTGGGACACGGCTGTGTGCCTCACATCGAATGCCCACACTGCCTAGGTGTAACAACCTATTTTTCAGTGAAATCAGAACAGTAGTTTCGAAACCACAAATCCGATCCGAAAACAAAGTTTATTTTTATTTTATTTTATAGTTTGTATTATGATAGATATGTTGTGTGAAAATTTTGATACAAAAATTTTATCGATTATGTGTTTAATTACGAGAAGGACTAAATCGCATAAAAAGCGAAAGTTGAATTCTAGTAGCTATAAGGATTAAATAGCTATGATATTCAAAACTTGAGGTCCTTATATGGTAATTAGACCATTAAAGAAAAATATGTAAATTTTTGGTTACTCATTCATGGAAATTTAGAAAAAGGGCAAGGACTAAATTGGAATTAAAATAATTAAATCAATTAAAAGATGATAAAAAAATATCATCTTATTTTTGTCATCTTCAATCCAAAAATTATATGGAAACCCTAGGAGAAAGAGAAGAAGCTTTCAAGGATTGGGTAAGTTTTCTTGTCCCGTTTTTAGAAAATTTTGATATTTTTGAAACTGGGATAGCTTAAACTATCTATTTGGGGGATTAATATAAAAAGTTATCAAAGTATGAAAAATGGGTCATGGATGTATATGCTAAAAATTAGAAATTTATGGTAGAAAATGAAAGGTTGTTGATAAATAAACAACTTTTAGAAAGTGATTTTTGATGAAAACATGATTTAGGGACTAAAATGTAAACTTATGAAATTGAAGAGAAATTTTGAATTTTTATGTATACATGTGCTGTAAATTTTGTAATGGGATTTTGGTTAGGCTTGGAATAGGGAGTAAATTGCACAAGTTTCATTTTTTGAGCCTAGGGACGAAATTAGAATTTATGGAAAAGTTAGGGGCAAAATGGTAATTTTGCCTAGGATGTAAATTGAGTCCAAATAAATATGAAATATGTGAAATTGATGATTAAAGCTATTTATATAGATCCATACAACACAAATTCGAGGTTAGACCCAAGAAAAGAAAAAGTTTTGGATTAGTAGATTTTATACGCGAACAAGTGTCGAGGTAAGTTCGTGTAACTTAATCAGGCATGTAAATATGTTTAATTGAAGGTTGTGTTGTATGGAATGTGACTTATATTGATGTACATTACTTGAATGCTATAATGAAAAATTTATTATATGCTTGACATGGTGAAAAAGGGTTAAGTCCCGATTGAATATTGAATTTCAATGAATATATCCGCTTTCTCGAAACAAATAAGGTCCTACGTTTGTTGCGGATGTGATTTAGCTTGAACGAGTAATCCTATTGACCTTGATATAGATAGGATTTAGCCCGGACGGGTAGTCCTAATTGAACTCTTTTGAGCATACGATATATCTGGTAATCCTGTTATACAATATGTGGCTCGAGAGTGTGTTCCTTGATTAAGTGCCCTAGTGGGTACCCTTGAATAAGAAATTGACGGATTATTGAATCGTGCACCTTGAGTGTACTACTTGAGCATCCATCGAAATTTCAATGATTCAACGAACATAAAAATCTTGACATGGCATGAGAATTATGAGATGAAATGATAATGACTTGAAAGAATATTGCATAATGAGTTCATCTATGTTTACTTGATTGATAAGAAGATTTTGGTGACTAACATGTTTGATTGAGTGTATGTGTTTAGGCAATTTAGCCAAATGGATGGAAAACATAATATTGTATGCTTAGATTTAATAAACAGGATTGGTAAGTTTAGTTTCTGTTATATGAACTTACTAAGCATGTAATGCTTACTCCGCTTTATTTCCCCCCTGTTTTATAGTGCTCGGAAGTTCGCGAAGGTTGGAGTTAGTATCATCACACTATCAACTAGTTGCTTTGGGTATACTTAGTAAAATCATTTTGGTATAATGGCATGTATAGGACAACTTGATCATTAGTGGCTTGATAATGATGCTTGTAATCTGGCCATTGGAATGGCTAGTAATGGTTGTTTTGATATACTTGTAATGTCATGCTATGGTAGCTAAATATATGTTAAGTAGTTGATCAAATTATGTCTAACATATGGAATATACCAAGGTAAGATTATAAACATGTATGCATGCAATGATATGCCATGTTGAATAATGAAAATTGCTTAATTTGAATGCTTGAATTGGTTGGAATGTGTTTGGTATGTTTTAGTGCAAGAAAATGGTAAATTTGAGTGACAAATGAAGCTAGGAAATGGCTTTATTTTGTCCACACGGGCGGACACACGGGAGTGTGTCTAGACCATGTGTAACACACAGCCTGGTACATGGGCGTGTGGTTAGGCCATGTGTCCCCTGCACCTTAATTTTGAGAAACAGAATGCTCAGAATTGAGCACATGGGTAGAGACACGGGTGTGTGTCTTAGCCGTGTGTGCTACACAACCTAGAATAATGGCGTGTATCTTGGCCGTGTGAAACCTGCACTTAATTTCGAAAAGAATTAATTGACCACACGGGCGTGTGGCATGGCTGTATGCACAAGTCAGAGAGTTACACGTGGTTGAACACGGCCTGCAGCACAGACGTGTCCCAGGGTCACACAAGCATGTCCTTTAGACCACATGGGCGTGTGATCCTTGCACCTTGGAGTTCCAGATTAAGTCCCAGATTAACTCTCGATTCTATTCTAATGCTCGTATTGGGTTTCGAGGGTCCAATCAGGGGACGTTTTGAATAATCTCGGTTAATGAATAGTAATTTACATAAATTATTTGTAAAATGTTCTGAAAGTTTTGATAATGCTCTGAAACCCTATTTTAACGACGGATATGGGTTAGGAGTGTTACACTAGGACAGGGGCGTGTCATTGGCCGTGTGAGCCACACGGCCCGGCCACACGGGCATGTGTCCCCTTCACTTAAGAAAATTTTTGAGATTTTGCGAAATTTTTTTTATGATCTCTGTTTAGTCCCGACTCGATTTTAATATGTATTTTGGGCCTCGAGGACCCATATAAGGGATATTATAATTGATTATGATTGATTTTCTGAAATAAATAGTAAATGATATGAATTAACAGTAATTATACTGTAAACTTCGGTAATACTCCATAACCCTGTTTCGGCGACGGATACGGCTTAGGGGTGTTACACATTTTCCTTCTTAAAATACTCTCTCAATTCACTCGAAATTATTCTTAAAAGTAGCAAAAAGTATTCCAACATTTCTCAAGATTCTTGAATTAATATTTTCAATCAAAGGATTTAGAGCGAACCAAAGGTAATTATTTTTTCTAAACCTATTTTTATGATGATTAGTAACATTTTTACATGATTTGAGAGTTATTTAAAGGAATTTTTATCAATGTCATCTTCTTCAAAAGCTTAATGTGCTTTAATGGTGGATCTTGAATTTTGAGAGGAAATCCATAAATCAATGGATGTTCCAATTCAAAATGGATCTATTAAGAAATGTAGAAGTAGACACAAAAAAACATTAAGAAAAGAAACAAAAAAAGGAAGATGAGGGGCAATAAAAAAGAAAATAAAAAGAAAAAGGAAAAAAAGAAAGTATAATAGGATGCCATGTGATAGCACGTGAATTGGTCAGCGCTACTACGTCAGCAAAAAATTAATGGCGTTAGTGCCAGGTACCAATATAGTGGACGAAAAAAACCATATATACTAATCTGGGAGAAGTGGATAAGTTCGGGTATCAATTTTATATTTAACCCCACACAAATAGTATGTATTTTAGGGAATTGATATAGAAAAATTATTTTCATTTAATATATAGGTAGAACGTAGAAGGCAAAACAGAAAAAAAAATCAATTATGATAAAATTGTTATGAATATCTTATTAAGTGGATGTCCATCATGATCAAGATAAAGTTTTAATATACTTTAAATTCTAATAATTATTAGAATTAGATATCTACTTCTTTTATACTTCTTATGCCTATAAATAGAGACTCTGATGAAATATTGTAATCATCCCCTTTTAATTAATAAAGTACATTCTCTGTTGCTTTCATATTTTTTTGTTCTTTATTCTCCCCATCTCTCTTTATTTTATAACAAAAATATATTAATTTAAGGAAATGTATATTCTTTAAAATTTAGAATAAATACATTTATAAAAAAATCAATTATGATAAAATATGAGAATTTTGTTTATGTATTTTATACTTTTTTTTATGATTTTTATAAAAAAATTATATATTTTTTAGGATTTTTATAATTCTTTTACCTTTTAATAAAATTTTAATATTTTTATTTAAATTTAATACTTGTTATACTCTTTATTGTTTTTTATTTTTTATAATTTTTTTATCATATGTCACGTTGTGATTGTGACATTAGTGACTTTAATTAAAAAAATTAAGAATAATTAAATTAAACGATCAACTGTTAAAGTTAATAATTAAAGGGTCTTTTTAATATATTTAAGGGTTAAAGTTAACTTAATTGCTTTTTTGAGAAATTTTAAAATCTTTTTGATGGATTTTAAAAGAAAAAAAAGTAGTTTAATTTTTTTTTTTAAGTTTGAAAACTTGTTATGCCAGGCAATTTTTTTTCATTGTTTTCCAACATTCTTCAAAAGTCTTCTTTAGATTTCTCTATTTCCTTTTGGGCATAGTATTAATAACTGAGTTTCACGCCTCGCTGCCCCCTCCAGGTCTAAGACGTTGGCTCTTTGTTTCTCATGGGCTTTGGCTATTTTCTCACCAGTATTTGTATTTGAACACTGGCGGTGCCGGATCTCTCTGCTTTACTTTTGTTTTTCGTGAAACTCCTCTGATTTCTTTGATTTTACGTTGAAGCCTCCCCGGGTTTCGCCTGTTGCATCTCTTGACAGTTCCAATTGTCATCGCACCAGATCTGACGTCTGTTGGTTGTTGTTGTTGCCTTTTATGCAGCTTTGACTCTTCCTCTTTGGTGGTCTTTTAGGTCCTTAGGTAGTTTCGACGTTCTTTTCTTGGGATTTCACGGTGGCATGGCCTTTGTCGAAGGCATGCATGTCATTAGGCCAGTTGCAGAGGCCTCCTACAGTATCCCGATATTCTCTTCCTCTCCTCCTCATCCAGGCGGCGTGGCACTTCTCCTCCAGACGGTTGGAGGAAAATTGGAAGCTAGGGTCATCAGTTACCATTTAAATGATTAAGTTAATATATAATTTTAAAAATAGGTTAATCTAATTAGCTGCAATTAAAATATATATAAAAAATCATATGTCATTAAATTAGAGATGTTGTACATATTAGCTAGAAGACTTGAAAAGCTTGTTATCATAACCATCAGTATCAGTGCTCCTGAAAACAAATTGAAGAAATTTTCTTATAAAAATTGTAACACCCCTCGCCCATATCCCTCACCGGAACAGGGTTCGAGGTGTTACCCGACTTAAACTCAGTCAATCACACAAAAACCGTGCTGAAAAATTTGAATCAATTTAAAACTTTTCTTTTCACATGCAATCTATCCCATATATGAGCTTACGAGGTCCAAAACATTAAAACCCTATACATGCCATAGACTCGAAATACTAGGATTTACTTACACCGATAACGTGAGCTCGACAGTGTGATAATATCTCCGGCGAACTCCAACCCGAGCAGGTAACTGAAGTCAACAATCTATAAAACAGAGAAATGTAACAACGGAGTAAGCTTTCATAAGCTTAGTAAGTCTTAAGCAATGCAAACAAATAAACGCAATTATACTTCGATTATTTAATTTCTTAAGAGGCCAAATTCTAGGGATATTGCCATCTGGCCGAATATACACAAGCACATAATGCACGTTCAACATTCTTATCACACTCAATCTGAATTCATATAACATATTTTTATCAAATACCCTCACATACTTTCACACCCTGACCAGGTGTATCATGATCATAGGTATAGTTTTAACATTTATTCACATACGTATCACATTACTCCCTTATGATTCACTTCAAATCAAACTCACATATGAGTACATACTGCGTACCTGGCCCACTTTATGTATTAAATGTATTCATTTGACAATCTAGCACGAGGTACCTTAGTCATAGGCTTTTATCAAATCACCGGCATTTCGCCTGCTAGGCTCGAGGCCCGATAACATTTCACCGGCTTTATAGCCTGCTAGGCTTGAAAGCCCGAATAGTATCTTACCGACATTATAGCCTGCTAAGCTCAAAGGCCCGAATAATCAAATCAACAAGTTCCATATAACATATTCATATAAATTGAGTACTAACATCATTCAAACGTATATATAATTATACATCTCAAACATTTTTCTTTCATCTCATTTTCATACTTAACATTTGATAGCTTATGCATAACATTTCACTCACATTAATTTCAAACTTATCATTCGATTATAAAAGCACATTGCATATTTACCAACATGTTATACTTGCCATTAGGCCATATAAGCATGATACAATACACTATCATTTCATCTTTAACATTCGGCTAAACCCTTATCTTACAAGGAACACCGAATTCACATAACATATCATTTCACCGGTATTACGCCTGCTAGGCACGAAGGCCCGAATACACATCACCGGCACGAAGCCTGCTTGGCACAAAGGCCCGAATACACATCACCGGTACGAAGCCTGCTAGGCACGAAGGCCCGAATATAATACCAGCACTAGGCCTGTAGGTTTTATCCCGGATATAATACCAGCACAAAGCCTGCGGGATTTAAGTCGGATATTTTACCAGCACGAAGCCTGCGGGTCTTTAAGCCCGGATACACATCAAATATCATGCATATTTAATTATATATTAACACATCTCATTCAACATATCACATTTCCATTTCACCATTCAAAATTTACCCATAGTGACCATTCGACTATAAGTCATATGCATAAATAATTTATCGCGCAACTTAGTTCAAGTAGAACCAAAAGGTCACAATTCATCTAATATATACATATTGCTCACTGATTCGCACACAACCTTTCAAATTAGCAATTATAAGATGGTTCAGCACATAGCTCATCCTTATCGATAATTGACGATGGTTTTACCCTTACTCACATATATGTCATAGGCATTTTTACCTATGCTTCTCAATTCACATTCATGATTCAATTCCAATCGATTTAACATTCCTAAGTACATATCGGATACCTGAATAATTTACTTTACGGAATGAATCCACATATCGTATTAGCCCATAGTCTTATAGCACCACACTTTTAATGGTTTACCTCATCGAAGTTCACATTTAATCACTTTAGTGCCAAGCCATATTCGGCTATCACAAAGGACTAATAATAATAATTTTATACACATAATGGTTTCCTTTAGGTATTTAATAATCACAAATCGTGATATCTCCACCAGCACATATACGGCATAGTTTATTCATTGTAACACTCATTTAGTGCATCAAATTTCCAAATCCAATTCAACTTAAGCATAATAGCCATAATCGGCTTATAGCCTTAAATCATTACATATTCGGCACATTAACTAAATAAAATTTACATTCTCTTTACCATATTAATTTAACTCTTGGGCATATAGAAAGGAATCAAGCTTAAACACTTAAGAACTTACCTCAAATGTTGCTGAATGATTACAATGGCTATTCAATTACTTTCTCTTTTCTCTTATCCGAATTTGCCCCTCTATGCTCTTGAGCTTAAAATTTAAAGATTTTAAACTAGTCATTATTCGACTATTCAAGCATCACTTTCAAAATATAATATATATATTCAACTTTCACACCTACTGATCATAGTAAGCTTATAAGAAATCAATAAGCAACTCATTAACAAATTTTTGTCAATGTTTACCACATAATCATAATTTCACTGCAAGCTGTCTTTCTGAGAAATAGTCACTAAATCATTTATAAATGGAGCTACGAAACTCCAATTCAAGTTTTGTTAATTTTATATGAAAATAGACCCATATATCTTTTACCCATAAAATTTTCAGGATTTTTGGTTTGTCCAATCAATACCAGATTTTTCTTAAAGTTTCCCTTATTTCACTGTTTGACTAATCTGACCACTCTTCACTACGAATCAAATTTCTCATTATAAAAAATTAAAAATATGTTATCATTTATTTCATTTGGAACTAGACTCATTAAGGAGTCTAATCATATAAACTTAATCTTATAACCATTTTTTTACAATTTATAATGATTTTATAAAAACAGAACAGAGGATCTAGAAGTCATTCTGACCCTGTCCCACATCACTTCAAATATCTCATCATCGGCAATTCTTTTGATTACATGGTTTCTTTTATAAGAAACTAGACTCATTAAGCTTTAATTATATAATTTATTAAGCTTCTAACTGATCTCCCACAATTTATGGTGATTTTCTAAATTCACGTTACTGCTGTTGTCCCAAGCAGATTTATTACCAATTCATTCTTTCACACATACTTTGCATGCATGTTATTTAAACATGCATATCACAAATCAATCATCACATACCTATAAATTCACTTAAGCATAATCTTCCTTTCATCATTTTAAAGCACAACATTACTCAATATTATCCAAATTCACATTCGGCCATAATACACACAACATGTTAGCCGATTTTTCCCCTTAGCATCTAAGGCACATGCATGCTCATTTGCTTGGCTCAACTTCATCTATTCTCCATTTTTCATCAAAAGAACATGAAACAACAACCATTTCTCTCATTTCCATTCAAGACCGAATGCTCACAACACAACCAAATATCAAAAATATGCTTCATGGGTTAGGGTAGAAACAAGAAAAACCCATGAACATCAAAACAGAAGCAAAGCACCATGAACTTACCTTGGATTTTCTTCCCCAAGTGACCGAACATTCAAGAGCTCTTTTCCTCTCCTTTCTCTTCCATTTTCGGCTACCATGAACAAGGATGGACAAAACTTTTCCTTCACTTCCTTTTGTTACTCTTATTATTCTAATTACCCAACAATTTATGACACAAAATGGCATATAATATTTGTGCCATACTCATGCCATAATTTCAATAAAAAAATTTGCACATGTTGTCTACCACCAACATGATGGCCGGCCACTACATGTAAAATGGGAGGTTTGACATGCAAATCCTCCTATTTTACACTACAAATTATTTGGCCACTACAATTTGGCCTATAGCATTTTCAGAAATTTTCACATAGGTCCTATTTCATAATTTTACTCTCAAATGACAAAATCAAAGCATGAAATTTTCACACATGCACTTTCACATATAATAAACACAGAATATAACATTTAATTATTTTTGTGACTCGGTTTTGTGATCCCGAAACCACTTTCCGACTAGGGCCAAATTAGGGCTGTCACAAAAATAGTGGAGAAACCCCAAAAATGAAATTGATTTTTTTTAAATTATCAATTTTGGTCTAAGAAATTACTTTTTAAAAACCACAATTATTTCTCTATTGTTAAATACTTTTCTATGAGTTTGCACGATTTTCTCTATTGTTTGCACGATTTTCTCTATTGTTTCTATAAAAAAATTCTTTTTTCTTTTTCATGAACATCAAAATGGTGGTGAGTTCACCATCTAATTGGTTTTGGCGACACCATAAGGAAAAAGAAGAAAATTATGCAATTAGTTATTTTGAGAGAAAAAAGTGATTTGGGGTTTATGCCTATTACATGGAAAAATAAATGATGTAGCTTAGGTGGTGGTGGGGGCCTATATGATAATTTCTTCAAGAGAGTTTATGATGGTGTTTTGGGGGCTAATTAAGGTAAAGCAATATTATTAATAGTAAACTATTGAAATAGTCACTTCTATTTTTTTTAGGTTATATTTTGTTCACTTATGTTTGAAATATTATTTCTAGTCACTTACGTTAACATGTAACATTTTAGTCATTAAATTGTTAATTTCCGTTAATGAAGTAACAATAACCTGACGTGGCACGTTAAATAATCATTTTAAACAAAGATTTAAGTTAAATTATACAATTGGTCCCCATATTTTTTCGTTTTAAGTAATTTAATTTTTTCTTTTATGTTATTTTAACTTTCTCTTTTTTATTTATTTATTGTCCACTCTCTTCTGCTACTCCCTCTATTTTCTTCCTTTCTCCACCTCTTTTAACGTAAAAGAAAAAAATAAATTACTCAAAACAAAAAAAATAGGGACCAATTGTATAATTTAACCTAAAACTTTCATTTGAAATGATGATTTAGTGTGCCACATAAGCTTACCGTTACATCGTTAATGACAATTAACTCCCAGTGACTAAAATGTTATAGTACAATAACGTAAGTGACTAAAATGTAACATTTCAAACATAAGTGACTAAAATGTAACTTGAGACAAACAAAAGTGACTATTTTAATAGTTTACTCTATTATTAACAAAGAAACATAAGTAAACAAATCAACAAGGTAGAGTAACAACTAATTTCAAGTCATTAGGCTTACCACATACATTTGATCCTAAAACCTCCACCACTATAATCCATAATTTATTCAAAATCCAAAGCCAGAAAAGAATGAAGTGATGAAAATACTCCAGTAAATATAATAACATCCACTATAATTAATTGAAAATGAAAAATGATCAACATAAAATTAGATTAAAATCATATAAGATTCAATCATTGAAAATGAAAAAAGATTAACATAAAATTAGATTAAAATCATATATGATAAAGTCAAAAACCTTTCGTAAGACTAAACCTTTCGTATGATTTGTTTGCTTGCAGTCTATCAAAGTTATTTATCTTTAATTTGCATTGTTTTTTATAGTCTCAGTGCACATACACCGAGGCACGATCAGGTTTCAATATTAATAATGTGATAGGATAAATAGGTTTATCTTTGTGTATCGCCCCAAGCCCGACCTAGATGTTATAGCCAAATTTGGAAGGTTATAATGTCTCTTGAAACTCAACAGTCAAAAATCATTTAAACTATTAAATCAAACATAGAAATCCAATCTTCTAAACAAAAATCCAAAATAAAATAGGTCATAGTATAAGTTCAGCTAAAACAGTAGAATAACTAAAAATATAGATGACCGAGCTCCAGCTACGCCGAACCGCTTAAGTCTGTGAGTTACCTGAATTCCAGAGAAATACACTAAATGAGTTTACAACTCAGTGTATAACTTATATATTTTAAGTAAGCTGAAGCATAATAGATATGTCTTCAAATCGATAATTACAACCAGTTCCTAAATTTAGATGCAAAAATACAAACAAAATATATCAGATACAATTGCTTATCACATTAGATACATATGAAAATTTTCTACCCCCATCTGCTACACATCATCTCCATCCATCCCTACAAACCAAATAGGGTATCAAGTACTCATCTATCACATCGCATAGTGATTGTATGTCACGTTTCAGAGTATTTGTAGACTAGCTGCCAGACCAGAGTGCGATATTTCACCAAAATCAGATTTATATGTAGCTAAGCCACTAGAATCAACAGATAAGTAATAGTCCACACTTCATCTCTTATCACCAAATCCCAACCCAATGCAGTTACGGAATTGACAGATATCAGAAATGCACATACCGTTATTCATATTCAGATCATATTCAAATTAAATAGATCATACTCAATTAATAGATACCAAAAATGAATTTAAGCACATATAACAATTTATTCATCATTAGATCATCATATGTCAATTTAAAAAGCCTAATTCAGATCACATGAATCTATGGTAGGCCTACGTTCGCCTAGAATGACATTTATGACCCTAGAGAAAAATCTTGATTTTTGGCCCACATGCCCGTGTGGATTCACATGGCCTAGATGGCTAGCCCATGTGGTCCACACGAATTAGCACATACCCATGTGGCCTATCTTAGTGTCACACATGGCCTATCAAACAGCCTAGCACATGTCTGTGTGACCTAAAGAGGTGAGTTACACGGTCTAGCACATGGTCTAGACACACGCTCGTGTCTCTGGCCTATTGGATTCTAATTCTAAAACAATGAGTTACGCGGCTTACCATATGGCCGTGTGACGTCGACAACCATGGTTTCTAGTTTTTGCCTACTATAGAATTCAGGTTTTTCATTACACACATGATATACTTCCGATGTAGGAATAATAACGGTGATTCCATAACCTAAAAATGACATTCCATTGACCAATAAAACGAATTAATTGAACCAATTCGTTAAAATAATGATTAAAACCAAAACAACGTCAAAACACTTCTACTTTAATACCCGAACACTTGCCCCAAGCAAAATCAGTAGCACCAAAACCTAGGATATTGGGGAATCTTAATTTGCAACCCTTTCACCTAAGAAAGGAACAAATTGAACACTAAAACGAAATAATTGAATGAAATAACAGGAGAACCTCATTTTGACAACAATGAGCAAAAAGAATGAACATTATAAAAAATTCACAATAACTTACGCTAGTAACCCTTCAATCGAACAAACATAACACAATTCTTTGACAGTTCGACTGCAAAATCAACAGGAGAAGCAAAACAATGCCAAAGATATACCAACAAAAAAGAACAAGAAAGAAAGAAAGAAAAACTACAGTAAAAGAAGAAAAGAACACGTTCAAAGAAGTTTTAGAAGAAAAGAAAGAAAGAAAGAAGTAAAAAAAATTAATTTAATTTCTTAATGACTAAATGTTTAAAGTAACATAAAATATTTCCCCTTAGCTTTCACAGGAACTCAAACACAGAATACCCAAAACACAAAAGCTTAACCATTGAACCAGTAGACTTATTCTTGATATGAGATTACACTGACTTAATCTTAAGTCTCTCGTTCACAACTAAAGGTTGAACAAAAGAATAATAAATTTTTTCACAAGTGGGACGTGAACCCCAGTTCTCAAATACACACTTAAGGCATTAAAACATTGAAGAAGGCACACATGTAATGATAAAGTTAACCAGGTAGAAGTTTAAATTTTTTAGGCGTTACAACTCTTTCCCCCTAAAAGAAATTTTGGCCTCAAAATTTACCTAATCTAAATAGATGAGGGTATTGCTGACGAATCGAATCCTCAGGTTCCTAAGTGACTTCCTTCGTACGATGATTCCACCATAGAACCTTTACCAGAGGAACAATTTTCCTTCTCAAGAGCTTAACGTCTCTATCTAGAATCTAAATAGGCTCCTCATCGAAATTTAGATCCAGTAATACTTCTATTTCCTCAATGGGAACAATGTGAGATGGGCCAGACCGATACTGTATTAAAATGGAGACGTGGAATACATCGTGAATCAGATCTAATTCAAGAAGTAGCTCTAGCTAATGGGTGATAGGTTTGATACATTTCAAAATGCGATAAGGTCCAATGAAACTCGGGTTCAACTCTCCCTTATGTTCAAACTGGAGAACCTTTTTCCAAGGAGATACTTTCAAAAAACCTGATCACCCACTAAATACTCAATATTTTTTCTCTTTAAATTTAGATCCGTGTATGATTTCTGCCTGTCAGATGTTACCTTAAGATGGTCTCAAATCAATCTAATTGTATCATCAGTCTTAAAAACCAATTCATGCCCCAACATTCGACGTTCACCTAATTGGGCCACCAGTATAGCTCTCGGAGATATCTATACATCTTATTCCTACAAGGTTGCATAGCATAAGAGCTATTATATGTCTCTCGTAGAATTGATTGCTTCAACTCTGAATTATTAGGTACAAAAACTTGACCTCGGAAACACAGAACCCCATCACTATTGAACCTAAAATCAGAAGTCCCACTATCCTCAACCTATCAAAGTTGTGAAACCAGAGATTAATCACACATCTGTTTAACTCGAATTTGATCAATCCAGGTCAGTTTAACATGCAAATTGAAAAAAAATACCACAGTCAAACAAACTCAGACGAGCAAGCATTGCTCTCAAATCGATCATCATTGTAATAACCCATTTTTAGTAATCTTAGAAATAGTGGTTTCGGGACCATAATTCTAGCGAGAAAGTATTATTTCATTATTTATTTAATGCTTATAGGATTATATTAAGGTTGTATAAAAGTTCCGTTAAGAAATTTTGAGGTTAATCCTGTTAATTAAGTGAAAAGACTAAATAGTAAAAGGTGAAAAAGCTAAGTTCTATTAGTTAAAGGAGTCTAATGGCTATGAAATCTTAAACTAAGGGATTTGAATGGTAAATATACCATTTAAGGAATTAGTAGAAAAATATGGACAAGGTTTTGTTGTAATTTTTCATAAGTAATAAGGTTAAAATGGTAATTAGGTAATTAAAAAGAAAATTAAGTAAAGAAAAGAGGAAACAATGTTGTCATCTTCTTATTTTTCTTCTTCTTGGTTGAATCCACCATTGTTTAAGGGTAGAGAGCTTTGTTTTGAATTCTTCCTTGCATGGTACGATTTTGTGTCCCGTTTTTAATGATTTTTATGTTTTTGAGTTTGTTATAGCTTAATCTAGCTAGCCTAGGGGTTAATTTGCAAAACAGTTAAAGGTTGAGCGATTTACCATGAATTCTTTTGAATGATTTTTTATGTTAATTGATAGATTATGAATCTTTGTTGAAAAATAAACAAGTTTTGTTCAGTGATTTTTTGATGAATTTTAGAATTAGGGATTAAATTATTAAAGGTGTAAACCTATATGTTTTATTGTGAAATGATGGTAACTATAAGTTGTATCAAGGTCCCTTGCATCTATGGTTAACATGGATTTAGGTTAAAATGGTTAGATTTTAAGTTATAAGCTTAAGGGCTAAATTATGAAAAGTTAAAATGTTAGGGGCAATTTGGTAATTTTACATAAATATGAAATATGGATTAAATTGAATATTAGAAGTATTTAATTGATTGAAAATATTTAATTAGATCAAGATAAACCACATACGGACTTAGATCGAAGAAAAAAAAGGATTATCGATATGAAATAGATATCGATACTGTTTAATGTTTATTATGTTGTTTTGATGTAAATGAATCAATATACAAATGTATCAATGCTATGATGAATTGACGGATATCGAGTCCCGGTTGAACTTTAAGAATTCTTAGGATACAAATGACATGTCATTAGGGATTTCATGTTTCAGGTGCTGGTCTTAAATGTCCTACCAATGGCTGAGGTCCTGCATTTCTTGTGAATTCTCTACAGCTTGTGTGAGCAACATCGTATAGCTTACATTCTGACCCACAACTTGTGTTAGTAGGTCCATTTCACAGCTTGTGTGAGAATTAATGTAAAAGAAATGTTACGGTTATATGTAAAGGCACACTTTGTGTGAGTTTCCCGAGCATCCAATGTAATTATTGATGGTTCAACAAGTAATAAAAGGAAAAGGAAATGGTAACTATGCAAATGCAATGAATTATGACATTATGCTAATATTGATGATGTAAAATGTTATGTTTATACATGGTAAACCACATATCTTATGGTTGATTTCATATATATCATGAACAAGTATACTAACTTATGAGTTTGATGAAGTTGTATAGGCTCATACTAAGCTCATGGCATTTTTTTGGTTTATACTTATTCTATGAATTGTATTATAGAAAATGGTAGTTTATGTTTAAGGTTTATATGAGCTTACTAAGCCTCGTTGCTTACGTAGTTTCTTTTCTTTTTTTTATAGATCATCGGAAGCTCGATTTGGTTGGAAGCTCATCGAAGACCTATCACATTATCCAGTAGTCAATTCAGTAGTTTTTGAGTATTTCGGCCAAGGTTTATAATGGCATGTATAGGGTGATTTGTAATGGTATTTTGATGAATGTGTTAATGGTGCTTTGGCAGGTATAAGCTTTTGAAAGTTATGTTGGTTTGGTACACTTTGATGCCTTACCAAGTTATGTCATTTTGGTTAATTAAATGTGCTTGTCCATAAAACTTTTTTGATATGTTGATGTTGTCTTGAAAATGGTCAGCACCTATTTAAATTAGGTTTATATGCATGAAATGTTACAATACTGACAAGTTTAGGTAAGTGTTGTTTGGATGCAATTGAGGTGCCTTTAAATGGTATATTGGTTAGGTGAATTAGGTTGTTTGAATTGGCATGATTATGTGTATTTGAATGATGCTTTAGTCCCTTGAAAGTGTGTACAAATGGATTGAATGTTTATGCATGAATTGATTAGGAAATGGCTTAATTTTGGGTCCACACAGCCTAAGACATGGGTTGTCACACGACCTTGTGTCATTTTTGAGTTTCTTAGTGTACAAGTCAGTGAGTTACACGACCTAACATACGGCCTGACACACGGGTGAGTGGGGCAACTCAGAGAGTTATACAGCTTGGTACACAGGCGTGTGATCGTACTCAATGAGTGACATGGGTGAGGACACGGGGTAGGACGCGGCCGTGTGTCCCTTGTTGAAAAGTTACACGTCCTTATGACCCCTATTTGTCAAATTTTACAACTTTTTCTTAAACTTTTTACTTTGTTTCAAATTAGTCTTGAATTACTTCCAAGCTATTTCTAGGGCTTCAAAGTCTCGATTTAGGGATGGAATATATGTGACCGAATGGTTTATGATATACTTAAATTATTGAATGTTATGATGTTTAAATATTTATAATTGTATGGTAATACTCTGTAACCCTAATCTAGCGACGGAGATGGGTTAGTGGTGTTAATTTAGTGGCATTAGAGCTACAGTTTAGTCGGTTCTCGAACTGAATGTAACATATATAGAGTCTAGAAATACATGTCATTATATAACCTGTGATAGTGTGATAAATCACCTGTGATAGTGTGATAAATCCTGACTCAAATTGAGAAATGTTTTCATATAGATAAGATGTTATCCAATCGAGCTGATTCCGATAAGGTAGAAAGTAATGCTCAAGCCTCCGTTCATGGAGCAGCTAGTTCTAGTAGTGGGAACGTAGTTATAACAGTCCGATTTTGGGGCTAGTCGAAACAATGGTTTCCGGACCACGAATTCGACATAGAAAAAGATCCATTTTTATTATATTTTTATGGTCTGAGTTTTATAGAACTATTCTGTGAAAATCTCGTTTGAAAATTTTGACGTTTGGGCACTCAATTTAGTAAAAAAGGACTAAATTATAAAAAGTGCAAAAGTTGAGTTCTACTTCTTAAAGGTGTCCAATTGCTATGAGATTTTAAATTAGAGGTCCTTAGTTGGTAATTAGACCATTGATAAGTTAGTGGACAAAAATAGACATGAATAGGTAAAGTTTTAAAGTTATTCATGAAGGGCATTTTGGTTATTTAATTAATAAAAGAATAAAAAGGGAAAATTAAGTCAAAATTGGTGTCCATCTTCTTCTTCATGTGTCGAAATTTCCAAGCTCACCATAGCTAGGGTTTCTTCAACTTTCAAGCTTGATTGTAAGTGCATCCTAGCCTCCTTTGTAATGCTATTTACATTTTTGAAGTCCTCATAACCTGATTTACGTATTTCTACCATTATTTTGAAGTAGGGTTCATGTTTAAAAATTTACCCATGTGTGACATGCATGTATTTTGATGTTTTATGGAAGATATGGTATGTTTAAAGTGAGATAAACAACTTTCACTACAGTGATTTTTAGTGAAAATGTATGAAAAAGACTTATTTGTAAAAGTTGTAAAAAAATGGGTAGTAGAAATGTGATTTGATGAAAAATGTGGGTTTTTATGAGCATAATTTAGGTTTGGTTAGGCTTGGGTAACAAAGAAAATGGATACATTTCATTTTACGAGCCTAAAGACTAATTTGTAAAAATATGAAAAGTTAGGGGTAAAATTTTAATTTTTCCATAATGTGTTTTTTGGACAGCATTGAGTAATGTGATAATTAAATAAGCTAATTTTGCTATTATAGATCAAGAAAATTGAAGTTCGGACCTTGATCAGGGGAAGAACAAGGTTATTGATGATTAAGTCTACTTCCTACTATTTTGTACCGAGGTAAGTTTGTGTGTAAATAATGCAATGTTGTATTATGTATTTAATGTTTAATATCACATAAATTGTATGATTGCTTTTATAAAAATATTCAACAAAGTTTCGACGATGAGAAAATCCCGGTTGAAACTTAGGAATAGTTTAGGATACAAGTGACATGTCACTAGGAAACCATGAGTTATGTGATAGATGTGAATCCGGGTGTTGGTCATGTACATCCTACTGGTGGCTGGGTAGTCTGTCATGTGTTGCGGATACCTAACAGCTTATGTGAGCACCTCGTGTAGCTACGTCTTGACTGACAACTTGTGTGACAGGCCCGTGATTAGCTCGTGTGCGAGCCTTATGTGTTATGAGATATGAGTAGCATTGGCTACATATGTAGCACTTATGTGCAATACTTTCCATGTATCCGATAATATTCCAAATGTTTAACGACAATCCGAAGAGTATGTCAAAGATGACAAAGTATGCAACTATGTTATGAATTGGTACAAGGATGTATGTAAAACTCATGAGTATGGACTTTAGTATGGGATGAACTCTTAGTAAAAATGCTAATGAGTAAGTTAAGCCTAAGATACATGATGATAATTATGTTAACTTATGTTGAGTAGTTATATGATTAATGTATGATTTATGTTGCTTATTAGTTGCATGCAAACTTACTAAACTTAAAAGCTTACTCCATTTTTTCTTTCCATTCCTTATAGTGTCGCCAAACTAGCTCGGGGATCGAGGAATGTCGGATCTTATTCAAACTATCAAATGATTTTTTTGGGGTATACTTGGTTTCAATATTTTGAGTATGGCATGTATAGGGACTTGGTCATTTTGTTACGTGTCATATTGGTTAGGCAAATGCATTGGCATTGTAATGGTTAATGATTCTTTTTGTATATGGCCATTGGAAGTTGGTTAATATTAATTTTATTGGTCATTGTATTCTTTTGTGATGATGCTTATCATGAAGATGAAATTTTCATGAATGGAAAAGATAGTATGTGATGTTTATGCATGATAGATGTTAGTATGTGCAAATGATGTATTGATATCTTATTTGTGGCTAATTTGGTTGTATGCATATGCTTGGATTGGTGTTGCTTCTTGTTGTGTAGGTTGGTGCAAGTAAGGGTGGCAAAATCGCTTGGTAAATAGCCTTAATTTGTCCACACGGGTAGAGAGTGTGTCTCAGACGTGTAAAGGACACGGCCTAAGGACATGGGCGTGTGTACAGGGAGTGTGAAGTCTGCACCTATTTTATGAAAAGTTTCGAAAATTAAATTCGCCACACGGCCTAGTACACGGGCGTGTGACTTCCTTTGGTGCATGACGTCATAAATAGAGAGCTACACGGGTTAAGGACACAGGTGCGTGTGACCACACGGCCAACCCACACAGGCGTCTCCCAAGCCAAACGGGTGTGTGAACTTGTTTTGATGAAAAATTCTCTAAGTATCGTAAAATTTTCTAAAGTTCTCGGTTTAGTCTTGAACCACTTCCAAAGCATGTTTTGGGCCTCGTAGGCTTGTTTTAGAGACGATAGGAATGTATGTGAAAAGTTTTAAATTTGGATGGAAATTTACGTCTCAGTTTTGTATGATTCTTTGTGTATAAGTTCGATAATGCCTCGTACCTTATTTCGGCGTTGGATACGGGTAAGGGGTGTTACAGTAGCTGAGAGTGGAAGGTGAAGCTGAAGAAGCCTTTTTCCAGATGATGTCAAAATGGTTTTTAGAGTTTGTGAGAATGAACCCATTAGCTCAACAACCTCCACCCCATCTCGATTCGTCAGATCCATAAACGTAGCCAGAGCATTTGTCAAACCGGATGGCATGACTAAGAACTCGTAACACCCATAACGAGTCCTAAAACTCATCTTATACACGTCAATCTCCTTAAACTTGAGCTAATGGTACAGAACGGAGATTGATTTTGAAGAATATAGATGCTCTATGAAATTAATCAAATAGATCATCGATCCTCGAAAGCAGATGCTTATTCTTTACTGTCAACTTATTCAAGTGACGATAATCCACACACATTCTCATCGTGCTATCTTTTTTCTTAATGAACAGAACCGATGCTCCCCATAGAGGCACACTTGGCCTAATGAACCCTTGATTAAGTAGTTCGTGAAGTTGAGCATTTAATTCCATAAGCTCTTTTGGTGGCATGTGTAGACACATGTGCTATACCTGGCAGAAGTTCAATACCAAACTCAATCTCCTTTTCCGGAGGTGTCCCTAACAACTCCTTAAGGAAAACATCCAAGAAATCCCTTACGTTCTGATGTCATTAATATAAGGTTTTACAGAACTAGAGTCAGATACTAAGGCCAAATATGCCTCACACCTTTTTCGAACTAACTTTTCAGCTACCAGAGCGGAGATCACATTAGAGAGGTAATCTAAACACTTGTCGATCATAATAATCTTGGTATCAATATCAGATCTCAAACTTACCTTCTTAGAGGCACAGTCTAGACTGACTCAATATTCCACGAGCCAATCCATCCCTAGAATCAGATCAAACTCTCCAAATGGAAATCCATCAGATCAACCAAAAACACAGCACCTTGAATCTCTAACGGAACCCTCCTATAAACTTTACTAACCTGAGCTGATTGACCCAATGGACTAATCACAGAAACCTCTCTAGCAGTACTTTCAGCAGATATTCCCAAATTCACAGAAATAGTACTAGATACATATGAATTTGTAAAACCAATGTCCACCAAAGAAAAATATGAAACAGAATGGATAAAGAACGTACCCGCTATAATGTCAGCGTTGTCTCTTTCCTAGCGGTGCCTAGTGGCATACACTAAGGCAAGTTATCATTCTTTAGTTTGATGTGCACCTCTGCTTGGTGCTCTCTGACCCCTACCATAACCATTACCACCCTAGGCCGGACCACGACCCCTAAGTGGTTGCTGAGTTGTCCTCTCTAGCTAAGCTGAACCTGAAGCTAGAACCTGTGCAGGAGCTTGCACCTGATCAGATCGGATGGGACAGTTCCTAATGCGATGCTCCATTGACCTGTAACACAGATAGACTCCTAATTTTTTCCAACACTTGCTTGGATGGCGTCTACCACATCGCTACAAGTCTGACTCTCAGTCGGTACAATAGGTGCCTCAACCCTTGGAGGCCCTTCAGATCTAGCCCGTTTCTTAGGACGTTGAACAAAACTCTTAGGCTTTACGTAGCTTTGATACCATAGAATGTAGCATATCAAACCCGGCCTAGATGTTACGGTCAAATATGGAGAGTTACAATGTCTTTCTTCAAACAAATTAAACTTAAATTATTTAAAACTCAACAGTCATAAATCATTTAAACTATTAAATCAAACATAGAAATCCAATCTTCTAAACAACAATCCGAAATAAAATAGGTCAAAATATAAGTTCAGTTAAAATGATAAAATAACTAAAAACAAAGATGACTGACCTCTAGCTACGCCGGACCTTCTAAGTCTGTGAGTTTCTTAAAATCCAGACAAAAAAACTAAATGAGTTTACAACTCAATGTATAACTTATATATTTTAAGTAAGTGGAAGTATAATAGATATGTCTTCAAATCGACAATTACAGTTAGTTCTCAGATTCAAAGACAAAAATAGAAACATAATCTATCATATACAATTGCATATCACATTAGATGCAGATGCATATTTTCTACCCATATCTGCTAATTATAGCATCTCCATCCATCCTTACACACAAAATTGGGTATCAAGTACTCATCCACCCCTACACACCGCATAGTGACTGTATGTCACATTTTAAAGTATTTGCAGACTAGTTTCTAGAGGACAAATTGATATTTTGCCAAAATCAGATTTATATGTGGCTTAGTTTCCAGAGGACAAATTGATATTTTGCCAAAATCAGATTTATATGTGGCTTAGCCACCAGAATCAACAAATAAATAACAGTCTACACTTCTTCCTTTATCACCAAATCCCAACTCAAAGCAGTTACAAAATTGATAGATATCAAAAATGCACATAACATTATTTATATTTAGATCATATTCAAATTAAATATATCATACTCAATTAACAGATATCACAATGATTATAAGCACAGATACAGTTTTAGAGCATCATATGACAAGTTACAAAGCCCAATTCAAATCACACGAACTTTACAGTAAACCTACCTTCACCTAGAATGATGTTTATGGCCCTAGAGAAAATTCTCGATTTTTGGCCTAGACGGCCGTGTGGATTTACATGGCCTAGATGGATGGCCGATGTGGTCTACATAGCTTAGCACACGCCCGTATGGCCCACCTTAGTGTCACACACGGCTTGTCATGCGGCCTAGCACATGACTTGGACACACACTCGTGTTTCTAGCCCGTTGTACTCTAATTCCAAGATAGTGAGTTACGCGGTCTCCCACGCGGCCTGAAACACAGCCGTGTGGCTCACATTGCCTACCACATTGCTTTACACATGGTTGTGTGGCGTCAATAGCCATGGTTTTCTGCTTTTGTTGATCGCAGAATTTGGGGTTTTCGTTGCACACTTGATATGCTTCCGATGTAGGAACAACAACGGTGATTTCATAACATAAAAATGACATTTCATAACAACGATGATTTCATAACATTAATTGAACCAATTCACTAAACTAATGATTGAAACTGAAATAGCGTCGAAACACTTCGACTCCTATATCCGAAAAGAAAACAATGCTTACCGTTACGCTAAATCAGAAGCATCAAAACCTAGGATATTAGAGGATCTTGATTTGCAACCCCTTCCCCTAAGAAAGGAACAAATTGAATACTGAAAACAAAAAAATTAAACGAAATAATGGGAAAACCTTGTTTCATCAACAACGAGCAAAAAGAATGAACATTATAAAAAATTCACAAGAATTTATGCTAGTAACCCTTCTATCGAACAAAAACAACGTAATTCTTTTACAGTTCAACTGCAAAATCCATAGGAGCAGCAAAACAAGGCCAAAGATATACCAACGAAAAAGAAAAAAAAGAAAAAAAAATACAGTAAATAAAGAAAAGAAAACATTTAGAGATATTTAAAAAAAACAAAAAGAAAGAAAGAAGCTTAACCATTGAACCAGCAGGCTCATTCTTGATATGAGATTACACTAGATTAAACTTAAGTCGAGTGTTCACAACTAAAGGTTGAATAAAAAAATAATAAAAATTTTCACAAGTGGGGCTCAAACCCTAGATCTCAACCACATACTTAAGGCACTAAAACACTGAAGTAGACACATATTTAATAATAAAGTTAACTAGGCAGAAGTTCAAATTTTTGGGGCGTTACACCTTGAGTACTTACCGAGTTCCTCGAGCTTACATGTTAGTGGTTTAAACACATAGGTATTAGATTTGTCGAGAAGTTGTGGTATGGGCTTGGGAGCTTTTCATCACCCTTTATTTGAGGTTTTAGAGTTGTATTCCAATAATTGATAGTTCTTGGAATTAGAATTATGGCATGTATACTAAGACATAATTTGAATTTGAATTTGTAAAAATTTGATTTGTATTTCAAGTAATTTATGCATTTTTAAATAAGCTTTATTCCATGGTTTGGTTTGAATATGTTTATGGCTCCTATCATGGGTTTAAATGAGATTTGAAATTGATTTATAATATTTTTGAACATGAGAAAATTATATGGACATGTTTAGGTATGACTTTTAAGTGCTTTTGGCATTTTTTTTACCTTTAATGGCCCAGGTTTGGCACCTTTACAATACGTATCAAACCAAAACAAGTCAAGAGCTAAAGTGTTGTAGTACAAAGACTAGCAACTAATACCTAAGGTATAGGTATCGTTACTTAGACCCCCTAGATAGTGCCCATGCATTGTTTTGATCATTTTGAGCTCCCTAGAGCTCGTACTTGACCTCAATCTTCTCTTATCACTTGAAAATTGTTTGTAAATGGTTTTAAGTTTATTTTAAAGCCTTCAAAAAATTTTTTAATTTTAATTTTATGATTTTACTTATATTATTTAAATTTTTAAATTTTGATAAAAGTCTTATTTCTCTTAACCCAAATGGCTTCATTTTAAGATGATAGGCCTCAAACAATTGTTTTATGATTTGGATATGCCCCCATAAATATTTAATGACTTGAAATGATTCCTAATCATATTGAATCCTTTTAAACTTGATTAATTTAATTTAAAGAACACTAATATGTTTCGTAATTAATTTTTTTATAAAAAGAACTTTTTGGTTCAAGTCTAAAAGTGCTCCAATAGCATGTCTCACTCGTACCGTACACTAGGACGGGTAAAGGGTGTTACACCCAAAATTTGGATAATCACTTCATCCAGGATTGTAAGCATTTTAATAAGGATCATATCTCCTTTAAGGTGGCCCAGGAAATCCTCCAATTGCTTTAGCATGCTCGCTTGAATCATCTTGGAGTGGAGAACACATATCAGTTTGGTGATGAAATTAGCGAAAGTCTCTTGACATCCTAACTATTTCTTACAGCCAACTATCAAATAAGAAAGGTTAGTTTCAAAATTCGATCAAGGGAAGAGTCATTTTCCTCATTCACTCTTTCGATAAGTCTTGTTTGAATTTGAATTTTTGTGAATTGCCGACCATGATCAAAATCAATTCTCTAGCCTTTTAAGGAGTCATGTTCACTATGGCACCTTCGCTAGCAGCATCCATCATCTTTCTTTTCATGGGTCTTTTGTAAAAATATTAGATAAGCATTATTTTGGAATTCCATTTTGTCGACAGCTAGCGCACAATTGCTTGAATCTCTCTTAATACTTATGAAGTGTAACATCCCTAACCCGTATCCATTACTGAAATAGGGTTACGAAGCATTACCAAAATTTTCATTTCAAAACTAAATTTTTTTAAACATTTTTATTCACAACATCGATCATAGCAAAACCAATTAATGACATACATATTGTCTCTTATACGAGCCCTCGAGGCTCTAAAAACACATTAAAAACAAGTTGGGACTAAATTAGAAACATATAAAATTTTTAGGAAAAAGATGAAAATTTTCAAACTGCAGGGATCACCCGACCGTGTGGTCAGGTCGTGTGACTCACACGGTTGAGACACAAGCTCGTGTCTCAAGCTGTGTGGGCATTCAAAGTAGGGACACATGACCGTGTCCCAGCCTGTGTCCTAGCCAGTGTAGCTCTCTGTTTATGACGTCATGAGCAAAATGTGTTCACACGGCCAAGGCACATGCCCGGGTGCTTAGGCCGTGTAGACAATTAAATTACATAATTTTTCCATAAAGAGGTGCAGACTTCACACGGCCAGGGCACATGCCCATGTCCTATGGTCGTGTCTCTCACACGGCCGAGACACATGGCCGTGTCTCAGCACGTATGTTTACTACTGGGCATTTTGTTTGTATTAATTAGGGTGCGGGGGACACACGGCTAGAGCACACGCCCCTGGGGCGAGCAGTGTCACACACGGTCTAGGGACACGCCCGTATGTCTACCTGTGTAGACAAATTTAAGGCTATATTTCAAGCCATTTGCCACCCTTATTTACACAACACATTCATGGTTCCAAAGGTACTTAAACTCTCTCATGAATCTAGTTTGTGTATTCAATTCTTAACACTTTAGACTAGATTAGGGCTTCATATCATAACAATTCTATTGTACCAAACACACATGTATCCATGAGCAATAATTATTAAATTTGCATGCATGCATTTTAATATCAACTCATACACACACTTAGTGATCATCATCATTCAGCCATCATCCACCAAGATCCATACCATAATGGAATTGGCTCATACATGCATAAGTGAATAGGTTTACAACCCAATAGTCATCGTAAGCCATATCTCATGGCCTTATACAAAATGAATCATAACACCCTCATAGGCCAACACATTGGCTAAACTAATATGACATATAACAAAACAACCAAGTTTCTATACATTTCATACTCAAAATAAAGAGACTAACTATACCTAAAAGATTTGATTGATAGTGTGATCGAGTCTTCGACGCCCTTTGATCCCCCGAACTAGCTTGGAAAAACTATAAGAAAAAGGAAAAGAGAGGGAGTAAGCATAAAGATTAGTAAGTTTATATGTAAATAATAATCAATGAAAATATGAAATTCCAACACACACATAACATCACTTATTTCATCACATTCTCCATAATCACTATAATCATATCCTATCTCGTTCAATTCTCACAATGTCTCATAGAACTTAAGATCATGATTTCTCCATTTTTCATCATACCAGAATTGTAGCATTTTGTATTCTCAATAACTAGGAGCTTGGCGTACTTACCTATACCCACTCAAGAAAGCTATACCTCGTCATTCTTTTGTCACATCCTGGGACTACCTGTTGAACCGCTTGGAATACTAAGGGTTACTCAGGATATCATATACACAAGGTAGGGTGCCAATTCCATATCCCAGACATGGTCTTGCATGAGACCACATAACGATGCCAATGCCATGTCCCAAACATGGTCTTACATGGGATCACACATATCGAAGCTGATAGCCCAGCTATGGTCTTTACACGATGTCTCATTATGATGCCAATGCCATGTCCCGGACACGGTCTTACATGGATCACATTCAGACATGGTCTTACATGGGATCACATGTCACTACTGAAGCCATATCCCAGATATGGTCTTATACAGGAGGTCATCCACTCAAATGTCAAAATGATGATACCCTAAGTATTCCCGAGGTTCAATCGATTTATTTCACCACAATTCTTTAGCAAACAAAATCAATGATATTCACCAAGACAATTAAACCATTCGTATAACATCAAATATTAAGCACATAATAAAATGATATATTAATTACACAGAAACTTACCTCGGTATAAAATATGGACAATTACTTCGATTTAGTCCAAGATCTTGTTCTTTCCTCGGTCTAGGCCCGGACTCTGTTTTTCTTGATCTATAATGGAAAATTTCACTTATTTAATATCCACATTATTCAATTTAGTCCAAAAATATACTATGGAAAAATTACACTTTTGCCCTTAAACTTTGACATATTTACACTTTTGTCCCTAAGCTCGTAAAATAAAATGTGTCTAATTTCTTTGTTACCCAAGGCTAGTCGATTCATATTCCTTCTTATAACATCCCACATTTTTCATCAAATCATGTTTTTGACAGTTATTTTTGTATGTATTGCAGATAAGTCCTTTTTGGTGTTTTCATAAAAAATCTCCTAGGAAAAGATGTTTATCTAACACTAAACTTTCATATTCCTTCATAAATCATCAAAATACATGCATGACACACATGGGTAAATTTTTGAACATGAACCCTAGCTTAAAACGATGGTAGAAATAGCTAGTTCATATTTCAAAGATCTTAAAAACATAAAGAACATTAAAAACGGGGCTAGGATGTACTTACTATCAAGCTTGAAAGGTTAAAGAAACCCTAGCTATGGTGACTCTTCAAATTTGGCACAAGCATGAGAAGGATGAAGAGATTTGGACTTTATTTTCCCTTTTATTTTTTTATTTACGAAAGGACAAAAATGCCCTTAAGGCCTTCCTTTAAAATTTTACCCATGCATGCCCATTTTTGTCCATAAAAGTAAAAATTGGGAAAATTGCTATTTTATGACCTTTAATTACTAATATAAAGTCATTTCATACTTAAAGCTTCTAGAATCTTTGATTTTGTAACTTTTTCAATTTCGTCCCTAAAGTTAAATTGGACACTTTACACATAAAATTTCTTCATGAAATTTTCACACAAGCATGTAATCATATCATAAACCTCATAAAAATCACAAAATAATTATTTCTACTTCGAATTCATGGTCTCAAAACAACTGTTCTGACTAGACCCTAATTCGAGATGTTACAACTCTCCCCTCTTAGGGATTTTTGTCCCCGAAAATCTTACCGGTAAAAAGGTTTGGGTATTGACTTCTCATTGTTTCTTCAGGCTCTCATGTGGCCTCTTCAACCCCATGTTGTTGCTATAACACTTTTACAATGGTAATACTCTTCTTTCTTAATTGTTTGACCTCTCGAGCTAATATTTTAACCGATTCCTGACCATAAGTCATATCTGGTCGTATCTCCTCCTCTGTAGGTGAAATCAAGTGTGAAGGGTCAGGACGGTAACGGTGCAACATAGACACATGGAACACATGATGAATCCTTTCCAATTCAGATGGTAAGGCTAATCGATAAGCCACTAGTCCTATTCTTTCAGTCACCTCATATGGTCCAATAAAACGCGGATTCAATTTCCCATTCTTGCCAAATCTGAGAACTTTCTTCCACAGGGAGACTTTTAGAAATACCTTATCACCGATCTGAAACTCAATCTCTTTCCGTTTCAAATCTACATAGGATTTCTGTCTATCTGAAGCCGCTTTGAAACAATCTCGAATCACCTTTACTTTCTCTTCGGTTTCTCGTACTAAGTTGACCCCATGAATGTGATTCTCTCTGAGTTTAGTCCAATATAATGGTATTCGACACTTGGGCCCATACAAAGCCTTATAAGGCATCATTTTCAAGCTCAACTGAAAACTATTATTATAGGAAAATTCCATCAATGGAAAATACTTTCCCCAACTACCCAGAAATTCGAGAACACAACACTGGAGCATGTCTTCCAGTATTTGTATTACTCTCTCTGTCTGTCCATCGGTTTGCGGATGGAAAGCGGTAATAAAATTCAGCTTTGTACCTAAAGCTTCCTGTATCTTTTTCCAAAATTGTGAAGTGAATCTCGGATCCTTATCCGAAATGATCGACAAAGGTACTTTATGTAGTCTCACAATTTCAAAATCATACAACTCGGCTAGCTCATCGAGTGCGTAGTCTGTACGTACCAGAATAAAGTAAGCCAATTTTGTCAGTCGATAGACTACGACCCAAACGACATCTTTATTTTTCGGTGACAACTATAGTCCCGTTACAAAATACATAGTAATCCGATCCCATTTCCACTCGAGAACCATCACAGGTTGCAGTAAACTCGAAGGTACTTGGTGCTCAGCTTTCACTTGTTGACATATTATGCATTTCGAAACAAACTCTGAGATGTCTCTTTTCAGGCTCGGCCACCAATACAATCTCTTCAAGTTATTATACATCTTGGTGCTACTCGGATGGATTGACATACAACTACTATGTGCCTCGTGAAGAATTTTCCCGATAAGCTCATCATCCCTAGGTACACAAACCCTATCCTGAAACATCTAGCAACCATCGGTACCAATCTGAAAATCTGATTCAACAACTGACTCACATTGAGCTCTCTTGGTTTGCAAATCATTTTCACCTTTCTGAGTTTCACAGATTTCTTGGAGAAACATCGGTCTAGCTCTTCACTCCGCTAGTATCGAACCATCATCAGACACTGTTATCTTAGTGTTCATAGCTCTCAAGGAAAATAAGTATTTTCTACTCAAGGCATCGGCGACCACGTTCGCCTTACTCGGGTGATAGTTAATCACCAACTCATAATCCTTTATCAACTCTAGCCACCTTTGTTGCCGTAAATTTAGATCTTTTTAGGTCATCAAGTACTTTAGACTTTTGTGATCGGTGAATACCCGACACCTCTCACCGTACAAGTGATGTCCCTAAATCTTTAACGCAAACAAAATAGTAGCTAGCTCTAGATCATGTGTCGGATAATTTTTCTCGTGCGGTTTCAATTGTCTCAAAGCATAGGCTATCACTTTGCATTCTTGCATAAGCACACAACCCAATCCATATAAAGATTGTAACACCCCCTACCTGTATCGACGCTGGGACAGGATATGAGGCATTTACGGACTTAATGCAAACTATAACACCCGATACCTGTAACCTACGTCGGGGCGGAGTACAAGGCGTTACCTAACTTGATCTTATGCATACAACTAATTTCAAGTCACCGGGACTCGTCGAAATTAAAACTTTTTCTATTTCTACTTTAAACTTCTTATTATAGGCCTACGAGCCCTAAATCGATCATTGAAAACTATTCAGAACCATTCCGGGTTCTTAAACCAACCTTAAGAAATTTGCCTTTAAAATAAGTCACACGCCATGTGGAAGGGTAACACACCCGTGTGACCATTTCGACATGGTTGTGTGATGGCCGTGTGGCTCACACAGCCTAAGCACACTGGGACACGCCCGTGTCTCACACTCGTGTAGAATTAATTTCTAATTCACACCTACAGGGGTTTTCACACGGCCAGACACACTCCCGTGTCAATGGCCCGTGTCCCTCACACGGCCACGACACGCCCGTGTCCTAGCACGTTTGCAAAAACATGGACATTTTTTTCTGATGTCAGCATGCTCAAAATGTCACACGGCCAAGGCACACGCTTGTGTGCTAGGCTATGTCCTTCACACGGCTAAGACACAAGGTTGTGTCTCTGCCCGTGTGTTTATTACAATGCATATTGACTTGAAATTTTTACGTACAGGGGACACACGACCGGACTACACACCCATGGGGCAGACCGTGTGTCACACATGGCCTAGACACACGCCCGTGTGTCTACCCATGTGGAAAATATAAGGCTATTTACCAAGCCTCATTGCCACCCTTACATACCTAGTTTTGTACAAATGCCAACCAATACCAAAACAAGTACAATTCATATAACCAATTTGGCCACATTAGGCACTCATTCAACCATGGAAACGTATCTTTCAATAACTCAAAATGAATGTTAGCCATCATTCAAGGCTTAATATAGATTGAATAATTTCCGAATCCAACACATTTGGCCAAATTAATAACAACACCAAAACACAAGTCTACCTCCCTATACATGCCATATTCAAAAATATAAATCAAAATATACCGAATGCTTTGATTAATAGTGTGATCGATATCTTTGACTTCCTTTCATCCTTGAACTAGCTAGGAGGCACTGTAAGAAAAAGAAAAGGATAGGAAGTAAGCATAAAGCTTAGTAAGTTGTACATAAGTAAGTATACAACAATTTATCAATAATCCACATGCTCATAATTCTAAGGTAAGCATAAGCATAACGTACCCATTACCATCCACAAAAGTCACATATTATACAATGAGCTCATATCTCATACATACCAATTAAGTACTTGTACCACTCACAACACGGTTATACTTTCCTCATTAGCTTATGAACATAACATTCACCGTTGAACCATTTGAAATACTACTGGATATTTACTAAGCCTCAAACGTGGGTAAGGTGCCGATGCCATATCCCAGACACGGTCTTACATTGGCCCATATCTCAAGTCGATTCCATGTCCCGGACATGGTCTTACACTAACTATCATCTCGTAGCTGAAGCATGTCCCAAACATGTCTTACACTAGCTTACGTCTCCAGGCCAATGCATGTTACAAACATGTCTTACACTAGCTCTCGTCTCAATGCCGATGCATATCCCAGACATGTCTTACACTGGCTCTCATAATGTGGATGATGCATGTCCCAAACATGTATTACACTAGCCCATAATAACCCATAGGTCATGGCATGAATATCCGTTATATTTTCTGGGTTCAAATGAGAACTCTATTATCTCTATTATCATCATACCTTCTCAATTCCACAATCAAGAAATTCATGCTATATTAATTCAAATACAATTCAACACATATAAATTAGTGATGTAATTGTATTATTTACATACAACTTACCTCGGATTTCAAAATGTAGCGACTATACAGTTTAGTCGATTTGCTTGGCCTTCCCCTGGTCTAGGTTTGGATTTGGAAATTCTTGATCTAAAATAGCAAACCACACTCATTTAATCGCTAAATAAAATTAAGCAAATTTAAAAATTCACATCTTCGGTAAAATGACTATTTTACCCCTAAGTTTGGCAAAATAACCATTTTACCCCTATGCTTGAAAATCAATTTTTATCGAATTTTGTCGCATCTTAAGCCTAGCTGAACTCTTTTTACTCTTGTTGCTTCAAGTTCTCTCTATTTCACACATTTATCAATTATTTTACAACTTGTGCAAAATAGTCCCTTTAGGTGTGATAAACTGTAATTTATACATATTTTCCCCCCATGTTTAACGCATTTTATGGATGATTTTCCATTAGAATTGGTGAATTCAATGCTCCTAATGCTTTAATTTCATGTTTTACACTTAGGAGAGCATAGGAGAGCGAAAGGAACGAGAAACGGGCCAAAAACGGAGAAAATGGGCCAAAGTACGAAATCAACACGGCCTGAACCTCCTCACACGGACAGACCACACGGCCTTGTCAATCTGGTAGAATTAGAGCACGACTCACACGGGCATGTCCCTGTCGAGCCCAAGTTAAGTCCAATTCGAAAAAGGCCACTTTTGAGGGCTTCTAGG
This sequence comes from Gossypium hirsutum, assembly GCF_007990345.1. Lineage (NCBI taxonomy): Eukaryota > Viridiplantae > Streptophyta > Magnoliopsida > Malvales > Malvaceae > Gossypium > Gossypium hirsutum. The sequence goes on along the minus strand of NC_053425.1, from coordinate 58,981,026 downwards.
CATTCCAAAGCATATAAATACACCCTAAAAGAGGAGAAAAAGGGAGACGAAGAATCGGGGGTAAAGAATTACCCCAAGGAAGCAGATTGATCCATCTCAGAAGCCGAATTCATCATCAAGACTGAAGATCTCTCCTCAATTTCCCTTCAGGAGTTTTGGGTTTTCTTTATATTTTGTATTCTTTATTCTTCTGAGATGTTTTCTTATTTAGTTATGAACTAAATCCCCTAAATACCTAAGGGGAATGAAACCTAAGACGAATTTGTTATTATTTTTTGAATCGTATGATAAATATTTAACTTGTTCTTAGTTATGTGTTCTTAATTCTTGTTTTGATATCCTAGAATACTGATTCAAGACATGCTCTTATTCAGAGGAGGAATAGACCCTGTCTAAGAGTACTTTTGTCATAATTAAGCGGAGTTGATTGCGCGCCTAGAAATAGGGTGACAAGATTTTGCTAGATTAGGGTGAAACCTAATAAGGGGATCCATAGATCGAGTTAATGCAACCCTAGAGTGTTAATTAGAGAAAAGTCTCAGTTATTCAATCTAGGGATTAGACGTTATTAATCTTGAATAGGGATAATAACATAACTTAGGGATCTCTATGGAACAAGTTGAATGAATAAAGCGTCCGATTCGGAGCCAGAATAACAAGTAAAGTTTAGGTGGATTTTTCCTTAGGAATTGTCTCAAGTCAATCGATTTTCCCAAAATCAATTCCCCAATTCTTTTCTCTATGCGTTCTTAGTTTAGATAATTAGTTAATTAAAACAAATAAAACCCCTTTTATTCTTAGGCTAGATAATAAAAAGATAGTTATTACTAGTACTTTTAGTTCCCTTGGGTATGATATCCCGGTCTTGCCATTACTATACTATTGTTCGATAGGTGCACTTGCCTACATCACGATGATAGTTAGTTCAAGAACGAGTAATTATAAATATTTAAAACCTATCACAAAACTTCGTGATCAAGTTTTTGGCGCCGTTTCCGGGGAACTAAGATATTAGGAACACTCAATTTTTATTACTTTAGCCATTTAATTTTCTTGCAATTTAATTTAATTTTATTATTATTATTTATTAATTTACTTATTCTTTCTCTTGGCAGGTTTTTATAGTTTATGACTAGAATAAACCCGTCGAGACTATTACTTTTTGATGAAGAAATCGATCGCACAGTTCGTAGAAACCAAAGAGAAATAAGGCGCAGCTTAAGATATATAGAGAACGAGCAAGAAGACGATATTCAACCTCCAACTGACGAGATGGCTGAAAACCAAGGCAATCAGCTACCTCTTGCAATTGCGGCTAACCAAAATCCTGCTCCACGCACTATGTATGATTATGCTAAACCTTCTTTAACAGGAACTGAATCTAGCATAGTTAGACCTGCTGTAGCTGCAAATACTTTTGAATTAAAACCTAACACTATTCAGATGATACAGCAGTTTGTTCAGTTTGATGTTTTGCAGGATGAAGTTACTAACGCTCACTTAGCAAACTTTCTGGAATTTTGCGATACATTTAAAATCAATGGCGTTTCTGATGATGTCATTCGTCTTCGGTTATTTCCTTTTTCATTGAGGAACAAAGGTAAACAGTGGTTGAACTCGTTACCACAAAGGTCAATTACTACTTGGGAACAAATGACCGAAAAATTTCCACTAAATTATTTTCCTCTATGGCGTCACTTCCTTGTCCCCTAAGTGGCGCCACCTTGCCACTACACCACACTCCTTTTTGTGTCATCTTTTACCCCTTTACTCTTAAAAGCCCAAACGCCAATTGTATCACCTGTTCATAAAATTAAAATTCCGAAGACTACCATGGATTTAACTTAAGTTTGGGCCTTCCAAAGGCTCAGTAACCTACTAAAATATATATTTTAACCAACCAGAACACACACAAATTTTAAAAATAAAAAAAACACAGAAAACCCAAAAATTGGGGCTTTACAACTCTACCCTCCTTAAAGAAATTTCGTCCTCGAAATTTTACCTGAATCAAATAGATAAGAATATTGTTGATGCATCGCCACTTCTGGCTCCCAAGTAGCTTCCTCTCTGCCATGATTACGCCACAGCACCTTTACTAGCGGAACTGATTTCCTCCTCAAAATCTTAACATCTCGATCCAAAATCTGCACAGGCTCTTCCTCAAAAGTCAAGTCTATTTCGACCTCGATCTCTGCAACCGGTACAACATGAGTAGGGTCAAAACGATACCACCTTAACATGGAGACGTGAAAGACATCATGAATCCTATCTAACTCTGGAGGTAGCTCTAACTCATAAGCCACTGGACCCACTCGCTTAAGAATCCGATAAGGCCCAATGAACCGTGGACTTAACTTGCCTTTCCTCCCAAACCTTAATATTTTCTTCCAAGGTGAAACCTTCAAGAAGACCATATCACCCTCAGAGTACTCAATTTCCTTGCGCTTCAAATCTGCATATGACTTCTGTCTATCAGATGCTTCCTTAAACCGGTCTCTAATCAACTTGACCTTATCCTCAGTATCTGCCACCAACTCAGGTCCAAGAACCTGTCGTTCACCCAACTCGGTCCAACAACTAGGTGTACGACACCTTCACCCATACAGTGCCTCATAAGGAGCCATTCGAATACTTGCCTGATAACTGTTGTTGTATACAAACTTTGCCAACGGTAAGTAATCCTTCCAACTGCCTCAAAAGTCGATAACGTATCCCCTCAACATGTCTTCCAGAATCTGAATAACCTTTTCTGACTGACCATCAGTCTGAGGATGAAAGGTTGTACTAAAGTGCAACCGCTTACCCAACTCCTCATGCAACTTTCACCAAAACCAAGATGTGAATCTAGGATCTCAATCAGAAATAATCGAAACTGGCACTCCGTGAAGTCGCACTATTTCCGCCACATACAATTTGGCTAACTTCTGAAGTGAATAATCAGTGTGGACAGGTATGAAATGAGCAGCTTTGGTCAACCTATCCCCAATTACCCAAATTGAATCCTTTTTCGATGGTGTCAAGGGTAACCCACTCACAAAATCCATGGTTACCCTCTCCCACTTCCAAAGTGGTACTTTCACTGGCTGCAAAAGTCCGAAAGGTAATTGATGTTCAGCTTTCACTTGCTGACAAGTCAGACATTTTCCCACAACTTCCATTACCTCTCGCTTCAATCCAGGCCACCAATACAACTCCTTTAAGTCGCGATACATTTTACTCCCTTCAGGATGCATAGCACACAGACCTCCATGAGGTTCCTTCAGAATTGCTTGCCTCAAGTCAGAGTTCTTCAGAATACAAACTCTACCTCGGTAACACAGAACTCCCTCACTGTTCAGTCCGAACTCAGAAGTATCCTCATTTTTAACCTGCCAGAATCGAGAAACCAGGGACTCATCCCTCGACTGTTTTTCTTTAATCTCATCCACCCAGGTCGACCTAACTTGCAGTTCTGCTAACAGACTATCGTCATCATACAGACTCAAACGAGCAAACATGGCTCTCAGATCAGATACAGTTCTATGACTTAGGGCATCAGCCACCACATTAGCTTTGCTTGAGTGATACTCAATCGCGCAGTCATAATCCTTAAGCAACTCTATCCATCTCCGCTGCCTAAGGTTCAGCTCCTTCTGAGTCAGCAAGTACTTAAGACTCTTATGATCTGTGTATATAATACACCTTTCTCCGTACAGGTAATGTCTCCAAATCTTAAGCGTAAAGATTACCGCTGCCAACTCCAGATCATGAGTAGGATAGTTAACTTCATGTGGTTTAAGCTGTCGTGATGCATAAGCAACCACTTTACCCTCTTGCATCAGCATACAGCCCAACCCTACATGTGATGCATCACTGCATATGGTAAAATCTTTTCCAGACTCTGGCTGAATTAGTACAGGTGCCTCAGTCAGAACTTTCTTCAGCTTCTCAAAAGATTCCTGTTGTTTCTCAGTCCAAACAAATGGTACTCCCTTCCTTATAAGCTTTGTCAAAGGCACTGCCATCACAGAAAATCCTTCCACAAACCTTCTATAGTACCCAGCTAAACCCAGAAAACTTCGAATTTCCAACACTGACCTTGGTCGCTTCTATTCCAGAATCGCTTCAATCTTTCGAGGTCCACCTTGATCCCTTCAGCAGAGACAACATGCCCCAAGAAAGTTACCTCTCTCAACCAGAACTCATACTTACTGAATTTCGCATAAAGCTCCTTCTTCCTCAGCACTTGCAGCACAATACGAAGATACTCATCATGCTTCTCCTCAGTTTCAGAATAAACTAGAATATCGTTGATAAAGACGACCACGAATCGATCCAAGTATGGCTGGAACACTAAATTCATCAGATCCATAAATGCCGCAGGTGCGTTCGTCAACCCAAATGGTATAACCAAGAACTCATACTGACCATACCGAGTTCTGAATGTCGTCTTGTGAATATCTACCTCCTTAACCCTCAACTGATGATACCCAAATCGAAGGTCAATCTTGGAAAATACTGAAGCTCCTCTAAGTTGGTCGAACAAATCATCGATTCTCGGCAGTGGGTACTTGTTCTTAATCGTCAGTTTGTTCAACTGCCGATAATCGATGCACATCCGCATTGACCCATCTTTCTTCTTTACGAACAACACTGGTGCTCCCCACGGAGACATACTTGGTCTAATGAAGCCTCTATCCAATAACTCTTGAATTTGGGCTTTCAACTCCACCAACTCCTTCAGTGCCATCCTATAAGGTGCAATGGACACCGGTGCCGTTCCAGGCAACAAGTCGATTCCAAACTCAACCTCTCGGTTCGGGGGCAAACCCGGAAGCTCCTCTGGAAAAACATCTTGGAAATCCTTGACAGTTCTAACTTTATCCACTATCTGAACCTCAGTTTCCGATTGGCTTACAAATGCCAAATAAGCCTCACATCTCTTTCAAATCCACTTCTCGACTCTCAATGCCGACACCACATTAAACAAATAATCCCTACGCTCGCCTATCACCAAAACCTCCTCATCCTTTGCGGTCTTTAACATCATTCGCTTAGCAGCACAATCCAGAGTAGCCCTATGCTTAACAAGCCAATCCATTCCCAAAATGATATCGAATTCTCTGAAAGGTAGCTCCATCAGATCTCCAGAGAAAACCTTTCCTTGAGTTTCTATAGGCACATCTCTATACAGTTTATCTACCCTAACCAAGTGACCCAAAGGACTTAGTACAGATACCCTACTCACGGTCTCCTCAGAACGCACACCCAGTGACCCAGATATAGCATATGCAACATATGAATGGGTAGATCCAACATCTACCAACGTAGTGTATGGCATACTGGAAATCAGAAAAGAACCAGTTATGACGTCAGGTGCATCACCCTCCTCTTGGTGATGAGCTGCATACACTAACACCGGCTGACGAGCCTCAATAAATCTAGCACCCCTGCCAGGCGCTCCTCTTCCTCGACCATTTCCATTACCACCTCTGCCTTGCCCACGTCCTCTCGAAAACTGTAGTCCACCCCTCACTAGTTGAGCGACCCTCTACTCTAAAACTTGAACCTGATCTGGTTCCTGGGGACAATCCTTAACCCTATGCTCCATAGATCCACATCAGAAACAAGCACCAAAATGTTTTCGACACTCGCCCATATGCATCTTCCCACAATTCCTACAACCCTGCGGTCTAACAGTATTCATCGGTACTGCTCGAACTGGCTCCATTACCCTTGCTCTCTTAACATTCCTGTTCATACCACCTAAAAGTCCTGAATCTCTCCTAAAACGGTTTTGATCTTTCTCACGATTCTGTCTTTCAGTATGCTTCACTTCCTCAGCTATCTTAGCTTTCTCCACTAAAGCAACGAAGTTACGCTCCCTCTGCGGAGCAATCAGCACCCTAAGTTCATCTCTCAGACCATCCTCGAAGCGTACGCTACGCTCATACTCTGTAGCGACAATCCCAAAAGCATAATGGCTCAGTCTCAAAAACTCAGACTCATACTTAGCCACTGACTTACTCCCTTGGACCAAGTTCAGAAATTCTTTCCGGTGAGCGTCCACGTAACTAGCTCCAACATACTTTCCTTTGAAAGCTATCTTAAACAGCTCCTAAGTCACACTGTCAGCAGGAGTTCCATCTCTCACCATGAGCGACCACTAATAAGCCTCATCCCTGAGTAACGATATGGCTCCCTTCAATTTCTGCTCCACAGAGCAGTCTAGATCATCCATAATCTGCTCTGTGGCTTCTAACCAATACTCAGCGATATTCGGAGCTACACCAGATACGCCCTGAATTCTGTTTCCCGTACTTGCCCCAGCAACCCTTTCCAAAACTCGAAGCATTGCCTGGGACAGAGCATCGTCCTCGACACCTCGATCATGAGACTCTACCTTCGTTGCCGATGGTACTGGTGCATCTGTTACCGGCACATGTCCTGAAGATGAAGATTCAGCCTGAGCGTTACCTCGACCACGTCCACGGCCTCTTTCACGAGCTGCTCGTGTACTAATTTCGTATTATCTGATTAAGAATTTTATGAATCGGTTTAATATTTCAGTATTTATTACAGATGTCTTATGAATAGCAATAATTCAGAGTTTGAGTTTGTTTCCTTTTGTGGTAGCCTAGCTACAGTCTCAGTCTACTTATCAGAGTTTCTATAGTTCCAGTGTTACCCTAACTAAAGTACCATGATAAGGTTTTGTACAAGCATATAACAGATATTTCAGAAACAATCAGAAAGGCTCAGAAAACTTACAGACTTGGGCTGGAGATTCGGTGTGCCACCTTCTAAAAAAACCTAATTTTAGAAAACCGATTTTAATCTTTAAAATCATCTATTTGTAAAGAGAAAATATTGGAAACATTCTCAAAAACAATTTATAATCAAGTTAAAAAAAATGATTTTCGAAAACCTTTATTCAGTGTTTCTTTACAAACTCCAGTTTTTAGACCCGTTCCACAGCCGAGTTGTTACAATTTGGCTCTGATACCACTAAATGTAACACCCCAAACCCGGCCCAGACGTTATGGCCAGATTTGACGTGTCACATGGACTTACGACTTAGTGTGCATTCGTTGGTTTAAGTGATTGGGGTGGTCTTTGTAAAAACAGCGGTTGAATGAAAAGCCGGTTTATCAATCTTTAGGCTATCCATTTGTCGTGCTTGTTAAGTCTTGGAAACGTTTATTAATTTTGAAAACCCACGCAGCCTAACACTAGCAGTTTCGACATAGTATAAATATGATTAGAAAAATAAAACCATAGCGGAAAAAGAAATTTAAATATCGGCCTTATTACAACTTAAAACCCAAAATTAAATCAGAATATAAAAATAATAAAAATAAACTAACTTAGAAAAACCAACTTTGCAGATGACGTGGCCACTCCGAATCCCTCACGGCTTCAAGCCCACTATGGTTGGGGATTTCCTGCAGAGATGAAAATAAAGGGTGAGTTCGGTGAACTCAGTGTGTAACATAACCCAACCATAGCCCAAAATAGATCAAACCTCAGAGTCAGACTTATCTAGGCCTTGGCCCAATACAAAAATCAGAATGAAACCCATAGGCCCATAGCAGATACAGAACAAATATATCATAAATGTAGAAATCCCAACCCAGAGCCATCCATAACACCCCCGTACCAGCCTTACACCATGTGGGGAGACTACTCGACCCACCCAACCGCTACACACCACAGAAATTGCAGCGAAGCTGCCAGATATTGTGACGAAGTCACCAGATACAGATATTATGGCTAGGCCACCAGAACAGATATATATATATGTGGCGAAGCCACCAGATTGAACCGAGGCTGCCAGATATTGTGACGAAGTCACCAGAACAGATATATGTGGCGAAGTCAGTAGATTGCAACGAGGCTGCCAGAACGCTTCCTCCATCAATATAAACCCATGTCCCACGCAACAAAAATAATATGTCATGGCATACGTATACAGAAACAGAGCATCATGCTTTTCAGAAAAAAATAACCCTAGGGGTAAAATCGTAATTTTGCATGCATAAGGGTATTTCAGTAATTATTACCTATTGCTAAGGTTTCATGCTCATTCTAACGTTTACCAAGTAATCAAAAGTACTTACCTCGTCTTTTTACCAAAGTGGGCCCGTTGGCCCATTGGCCCGTTTTTGGCCCATTAAGCCCAAAAATACCGTTGTGCACAAAAATGCACACTCTGCACTCTAATCATCCAAATGCACCATATTCATTAACAACTGTCTCACGAGCGCTCGCACGCTCGCGAGTTCACAAAATACCAATGTTTCGGTATTTCAGCTTTTACCGATTCAGTCTAAGGGAGGGTGTCGTTTACACACCTAGGGTGCGTTTGGTTCGCTGTATTGGATTAGAGGTGTATTGGATTAGAGGTGTAATAGCTAATCCACTGTTTGGTTGAATGTAATGGAATAGAGGCGTAATAGTAATCTTGTGTTTGGTTGAATGGAATAGAGGTGTAATAGCATAATGGAAAAAACTAAAATGACTAGAATACCCTTAGCATAAAATTGTTTTGGTAAATGATTATTGTTATTGTTATTTAAATTATAATAAGATTATTATTATCAATAATAAATAATTTAATCATATTTAAACATAATTATTATTAAATATATTTTAATTAAAATATATAATTTAATAAAATTCTTAATAATTAATATTCTTATATTAATTTACTGAAATCATAATATATGATACTGTAAAATATAAATTAACATAATTATTATTAAATATATTTTAATTAAACTATATAATTTAATAAAATTCTTAATAATTAATATTCTTATATTAATTTACTGAAATCATAATATATGATACTGTAAAATATAAATTAACATAATTATTATTAAATATATTTTAATTAAAATATATAATTTAATGAAATTCTTAATAATTAATATTCTTATATTAATTTACTGAAATCATAATATATGATACTGTAAAATATAAATTAACATAATTATTATTAAATATATTTTAATTAAACTATATAATTTAATAAAATTCTTAATAATTAATATTCTTATATTAATTTACTGAAATCATAATATATGATACTGTAAAATATAAATTAACATAATTATTATTAAATATATTTTAATTAAAATATATAATTTAATGAAATTCTTAATAATTAATATTCTTATATTAATTTACTCAAATCATAATATATGATACTGTAAAATATAAATTAACATAATTATTATTAAATATAATTTAATAAAAATATATAATTTAGTAAAATTCTTAATATTAAATATTCTTATATGAATTTTCTAAAATCATAATATATAATACTATAAAATATAATTTAACATAATTATTATTAAATATAATTTAATAAAAATATATAATTTAATAAAATTCTTAATATTAAATATTCTTATATGAATTTTCTAAAATCATAATATATAATACTATAAAATATAATTTAACATAATTATTATTAAATATAATTTAATAAAAATATATAATTTAATAAAATTCTTAATATTAAATATTCTTATATGAATTTTCTAAAATCATAATATATATAATACTACAATACTTACAAATTCTATTAATCTGGTCCTAACTTTAAAAAATTCAATAAACTTAACCTTCAATTTTACATATTATATAAATTTAACCATTATTCTTAAAATTCAAAAATAAAAATTAAAAAAATAAAAAATTTAAACATTTATTTTTCGATAAAAATACATACAAAATTCTAAAAATATTTATAAATAAATGAATATCTATTTTTCTCATTTTTTAACATGACATTTATTTATTAGAATAATAAATTTATAAATAAAACAATTTAAGGAGAAAAAGCAATGAAAAAGAATTAGACAAATTTAAAAAAATATTAAACATTAACTTGGCTGGATCTTGTACAAGGAAAACAAAGCCATTAACTTGGCAACCATACATCTGAAATAAGCATATGAAATTGAAGTTCAAAATAATCAAAGAAAATGAAGCTTCAAAATGTGTGACATTGAACACATAATCAATTACAGAAAAGTTGCTATGTTTTGGCACTAAAAGCAACCGCAAGCCACAACTACCAGCATGTCAAGGATTAAATTTGTTTTGGCACCAAAAGTAAACCACAAGTCACAAGAACCAGCATGTCAAGGATTGAATTTGTTTGGGCACTAAAAGCAACCGCAATCACAAGCCACAAGTACCAGTCCAACCCCTTAACCTACAGCTTAATTGCAGAAACCTTATGAGCCCTCAAACTGATATATATTGCCGAATCTTGGTAAGAAGAAGCAAAGGAGAGAAAAGGGGTTTTCCAGGAATGAAAGAAAATGAAAATGAATACCTTGAAAACGGCATAATTAGAAAACAACATGCTCAGTTAGTAAGCAATAAAGAATATTTAGTTTAAATGACAGGAAGGAAGTCTAATTCATTATGCACTCCTTTGTGCTAATAGGAACCATTTCATAGTCGAGCATACGAACAATCAGAAACAGAAACTTATATAATATCCAAGGCAACACCAATGTTCGTGAAGAGAATTCAGAATTACGAACAGCCAAAAACAAAACTTGAAAATAACCTACATAAAAGCGTTCAATGGTATATTTCATATTTACTCCAGGCTAATGTTATTTTCTCCACCAATTTTAAAAACATTGAGCATGACTAACTATCCACAGAAGCAAGTAAGAAAACGAAATTCTAAATTCCACAAAAGAAACCAACTACTGCAAAACTTGAGAGCATCAGGAATAACCATTCTCTTGTCTTGTCATATGGTGCAAGAATCCCCTCATAAGCCTTCAATTCACACCAGCGAAAGCTACCACCCCATGCTTAGTCTTTGCAAGGAATCATCCTGCAATCAAAGAAAATATCAATTACCATAAGGACAGTCAAAATGAAGCCCAGTTATATACTCCATATATGCTGAAGCCAAACACATTGCCTTTGCACCATAAGATTCATAGACCTTGTCAGCTATTGGTTTTCTCTCAATCCAACAATAATAACCTGAAGCACACTCATTCTACTCTCTTTCAATTCGTCCCTACATTTTACCTATAACCAACTATAACAAACACACAGATCTCTAACAAGAAAAACCAATAGCAAACTCTCATTATTAAACATAAAGCCAAATTGATTAGGAAACTACTTTGGAGGAAGATTGGCAGTAAGTTGCTCAAGTCAAGACTAGGAAACGGATCTCTAGATTCAATTTTGTAACACATGCAAGTTTACCAAGTCTACCACTCATTTCACTACACAAAGACACCCTGAAAATATTGCATTCGATCATTTCACAAGAAAATAGATTGATAATCTGAACATCCATCAGTATTGCAAATGATAAGCTAGAATTGGCAGAGATTTACAGGTCCACGATAGAAAGTAAAGCAATCCAGTATAATAGAACCAGAAAGCCTTACATAGAAAAGAACATATATGATATTAAAATCAATAAAAACCTGGGAGGAGTTTGTCCCAGCGAAGAGTCCTCTTCATCACCAGTCGAGTACAAATTAGTAAAATTTGACTCGAACTTTTCATCATCCACATCGACTCGTGGTTGCACCTCCAATTCATCCATCAATTCATCATCGGTCTCCTTATGCTTCCCAGCCAACTTTCTCCGCAAAATGGCCTCAAGAACTGAAGGGAGTGCCTCTTCATACCCTTCAAAGTACTTCTTGATTCGGGTTTTCAGCTCTGGCACCAAAGAACTAACAAAGTTTAACAACATAACAAAAAAACAAATTAAAGACTTGTTCAAAGTCGGGCAAGGTTTAGGGATTCTGATTTGGGGAAAAGGGGAAACGGGAAATGGGGAAATGGTTGTTAAAGACTTGTTCAGAGAGGGAGCTGGAAAGAGTCGAGTTTTCAGCGTTGGTTGAAAAAGACTGGGAGGGTAAAACAGGGCATAGAAATTGGGAAGACGTCCGTAATAGCTAATCGTCGTTTTGGGAAGGGAATACAAAAGCAGAGATTTTGGGGAATAGGCCGGTAATGTAATACGCCTGTAATAGGCATACAGCGAACCAAACGCCGGATTAGGTGAGGCGCGCGGAATAGATGGGTAATCGCATACCCATTACAGCGAACCAAACACGCTGCTAGTTGATGACGATTGATGACGATATCTCCCACGTGATAATCCTACAATCGATCACTAACACATTAGACTTATGAATTAACGATAACTAACATAAATCCACGTCAACTAACCCAATCATCACATAAGTTAGTCATTTACGCACGAGGCGCAAAATAGTCATTTTACCCTCCAGGGGTAAATCGGTAGTCCTACCCTACAGGGGTATTTTAGTAATTCTACAACTTATCCACTTGGGCCTACGAACCTATTGGGACCACATGGCCCATTTCAGCCCATCGCTGTAACACCCCGAACCCGAGACCGTCACTGGAGTCGAACACGAGGTGTTAACAGACTTCAAACCACTTATTAAAAAAAAATTCCCAGACAGGCTGCCAATCTGCGTACTAGTCGCTTTAAAAATCATATCTTGAGTTATGAAACTCGAAATCCAGTTCCGTAAATTTTCCCCAAAACTAGACTCATATGCCTATCCACATATTTTTTCTAGAATTTTTGGTTGGGCCAATTAGTACAGTTTATTAGTCAAAGTCTCCCATGTTAAAGGGATTGACTACATTGACCTTTGCGCATTACGACTTGGATATCTCCCTGTACAGGACTTCAATACTGATATCGTTTGTTTCTATAGAAACTAGACTCAAAGGGGAATCTGTGAACATATGGCATGACTTCTAATTATCTCTGGTTAATTTATAATGAATTTCCAAAGTCGGAACAGGGAATCCAGAAATTGCTCTAGCCCTGTTTCACAAGAGTTTAATTATCTCCTAACATACAGCTCATATGGTCGTTTCGTTTCTTCTATATGAAAATAGACTCATCGAGCTTCGATTACATAATTTATTCATTAATTAATTCCACTCCTACTATTTTTAGTGATTTTTCAATCTCACGTCACTGCTGCTACCAGCATCTGTTACTAAAGCAACTATGCCTATTTCGTGATTTCTCCTTGATCTAACTAGTAATTCATCATACATATCACAAATTATGATCATGACTAGCCATGCCAAAGGCTAATCATTGTCAAACATCTCCCTACTACACTATTGCCATATCATGAATTTTAACACCAAAAATAATCAACCATGACATATGGCATAAAAATCGAATTACCAAGACTTACGACCTAACATTATAGAACCAAATCCAACCGAACATCTATGCCATTTTCGCATGGCTAAAAGTTTACATACCAAATTTCAACAAAACATATTAGCCTATACATGCCGAAATGTTCTCCTAGACCGACTAAAAAGAAGATACCAAAAGTTGCTAGCCGGTGTGATGACTTCGATGACGGCCCGATCACGCAAAAAGAGACGAGTCCAAGAAACCTAAAATAGGTGACAAGGAAACACCGAGTGAGTATATAACTCAGTAAGTCATAAGCAATGCACTACCATCCATTAATAACATTATCACAAGAGGAAACAAAATGGAACGAGGCTAGTTACTCCATCCATACCGAACCATACCATAGTTCCTTAGACCTATCGGTTCAATCTCATACCAAGTCATGCATTCACATTCCATATACTAATCAATAGGATATTTGAGGCATTTTCATACATCATTTTATTTTCGTTACAATCATACAACTAAACGACCTTTCACCTATTCCACGATAAATCTTATGTACGTGACTTCAATTATAATTGTCACATAGGTTCAAACTTACCAAGCTCAACTCCAAATATAAACATAGCGCCTATTAGCCATGAACTCAAGGTACTTACCCGATCCGCTGTCCGTGATCAACTCAATAATGTCGCACACTTAGTGTCCATAGTGATTCAAAAATATATATTAAGTCCGCACACTCAGTGCTATATAATCAACTCGCACACTTAGTGCTATATAATCAAACTCGCACACTTAGTGCTGTACAACTTAAACCCGCACACTTAGTGCCAATCTCATGATCATAAATGTTTATACCCGCACACTTAGTGCCGAAATCAACAACTCAATACATCTCACCTCTTTTCTTTTCATTCAACACTTTCATCACCACATGCATACATGTATATAAATTTATCATTCCATTCGGCATAATTACATAGACATTATGTCTATTTAGATCAATACAAAATATATGCTTGGTGACTTACCTTATGTTGGGGAAAACGATTCCAACTCGGCTACTCGATGTTCTTTCCTTTGCCCTTGCTTTCCTTTCCACCTTTAACTTCTTGAGCTAAATCGATAAATTAACTAGTTTAACCGTCTTGCTAAATATTTATATCAAAATATTAATGATTTCATAGCATAGGAGACACATGGCCAATTCTTATCTTTCTACCCCATGCTTTTGAACTATTTGGTTAACAACCATATACTATCACCCTATTGTCGATATTCCAATCAAGGATAGTATCACAATTGTGTACACCCATATAGCCGAATGTGCGAGATTAAATTCAACATCACCTATATACTTAATTAGATGGCCGAATATACCAAATTAAACTCAACATTAAATGTCACAAGAACCCTAATCTAATTTGCAAATTGCTTGGCCAAAGACTCACAAGTGCCTTATCTATAACCTATTCGGCCTTACTACTTAAACTTAGCCTTTCATACATTTATATCTAATGTCATAGAGATGCCAAATCCTTAAGTGTTCCAACATCTAACTTACTCAATTCAACACATCGAACAACATTTATACCGATTTTGCTAGCACACAAGCCTTTGGCCGAATGTCATTAACCTCTAGTCACCTAAATTTTTATTCTTTAAAAACTCATCCAACACTACATTCGGCACCTCCAACCTATAATTTAGATATTCTCAAGTTCATTCACAAGTACATTTATATGACACATATAGCATTAACATTTTTCAACATGAATCTATAACATGACCGAATACTCATGCACATACATACATAAAGAGAACTCAAATAACACCCAAAAATCTCCTTTCCAAAGTGCATATATACCCATACATACGGCAACTTCTATTCTTATCTCCCAACAATGAATTCATGAATTTAGCTATGGGTTAACTAGACTATACACTTATCAACTTAATCTCAACATCAATTAGAATAAAATCACAATGCATACCTTTCCTTTGAACTAGCCATGGCCGAATGTCTTGGTTTCTTTTTTTCAATCTTTCCTTTCTCAATTTCGGCAATGAAGGAGATGAAAGATGAGCCTTCCTTCCTCTTTGTTTTCTTTACTTTATTTCACTAATATTATTTTTTTCTCACATAATGCCATTTCTTATTTTAATAACTAATTAAACATATATATTTGCCCATCAACACCCATCTTGGCCGGCCACTATAAAGAAAATTGGGCAATTTGACATGCAAGTCCACCCTTGTGTTGACATGCACTAATAAACCATTTAAAATTAGTCTATCATATTTCACCATGTCTCATATTGATCCCTATTTAATAATTTCTCATGCAATTGGCAAAATTTGGGAATGAAACGTCGACATATGCATGTACACACATAATAAGCATAGAATATAACAATTAATTATTTTTACGACTCGGTTTTGTGATCCCGAAACCACTTTCCGACTAGGGTCACATTAGGGCTGTCACAACTCTCCCCCACATAAGAAATTTTCGTCCCCGAAAATCTTACCGGTGAATAATTTTGGATATCGATCCTTCATAGAGTCCTCAAGTTCCCAAGTGGCTTCTTCAATTCCGTGTTTATGCCACAACACCTTCACTAATGGGATTTTCTTATTTTGCAACTCTTTTACTTCACGCATCAAAATGCGAACCGGCTCTTCTTCATAACTCAAGTTAGGCTGAATCTCGATCTCAGATGGAGTGATTACGTGCGACGGGTCGGACCTATATCGTCGAAGCATCGAGACATGGAAAACGTTGTGAATCTTTTCAAGCTCAGGGGGCAAAATTAATCGGTATGCAACTGGTCCAACTCGTTCGGATACCTCATACGGACCGATGAACCTCGGACTTAGTTTGCCCTTACGACCAAATCTAAGCACCTTCTTCCAGGGTGAAACTTTGAGAAATACTTTGTCTCCAACCTGATATTCAATGTCTTTTCTTTTCAAATCCGCATACGACTTTTGACGATCCGAAGCGGCTTTCAAACTTTCACGAATTACTCGAACTTTCTGCTCAGCATCCTTAATCAAATCAACCCCAAAAATTTTACTTTCACTAAGTTCAGTCCAAAATAATGGGGTACGGCATTTACGACCGTATAAGGCCTCGTAAGGTGCCATCTTAATGCTTGATTGAAAGCTATTGTTGTAAGCGAATTCGATCAAAGGCAAATATCTTTCCCATGAACCACAAAACTCTAAGACGCAACATCTCAACATATCCTCGAGTATCTGAATTATTCGTTCAGATTGGCAATCAGTCTGGGGATGAAATGCGGTGCTAAAATGCATCTTAGTACCCAACGCTTCTTGTAAATTTTTCCAAAATCGCGATGTAAATCTTGGGTCTCTATCCGACACGATAGAAATGGGTACCCCATGCAATCGAACAATTTGGGAGGTGTATAATTCTGCCAATTTATCGAGCGAAAAATCTGTACGGACAGGGATAAAATGAGCAGACTTGGTCAATCTATCAACAATAACCCAGATTGCATCTTTCTTGCTTGATGACAATGGCAATCCAGATACAAAATCCATCGTTACCCGATCCCACTTCCATTCGGGTATCATGATCGGCTGAAGTAATCCCGACGGCACTTGATGTTCCGCTTTTACTTGTTGGCATATCAAACACCTTGAAACAAATTCGGAAATGTCTCGTTTCATACCGGGCCATCAAAATTGACGTTTCAGGTCATTGTACATTTTAGTACTACTTGGGTGGACTGACATTCGACTACTGTGAGCCTCGTCCAAAATCATTGAAATAAGTTCCGAATTTCTTGGAACACATAATCGACCTCTGAACGTCAAGCAATCATTGTCGTCAATCCGAAACTCCGATTCCTCATTCGAAGCACATTCAGCTCGTTTAGTGACCAATTCAGCGTCGACTTTCTGGAATTCAAGTATTTGACGAATCAATAATGGTTTGGCCTCTAATTCAGCTACTAGCACCCCATCGGGTGAGACGGACAAGTGAGCATTCACCGCTCTCAAAGCAAACAGTGCTTTCCGACTTAAAGCATCGGCAACCACGTTAGCCTTTCTCGGGTGATAATCAATAACAAGTTCATAGTCTTTCAAAAACTCAAGCCAACGTCTTTGTCGCAGATTTAGATCTCTTTCAGTCATCAGATATTTTAGACTCTTGTGGTCTGAATAAATATGACACCTTTCTCCAAACAAGTAATGTCGCCATATTTTCAAGGCGAACACTATGGCTACTAATTCAAGATCGTGGGTCGGATAGTTTCTCTCATGCGGCTTTAATTGTCTCGACGCGTAAGCCACAACTCGACCTTCTTGCATCAACACACAACCTAGCCCAAGTAGGGATGCATCACTATAAATGACAAACTCTTTGCCGGACTCCGGTTGTACTAGCACTGGAGCTTCGGTTAAACAGGTCTTTAGCCGATTGAAACTCTTCCGACAGTCTTCTGTCCATTCAAACTCAACATCTTTTTGAAGTAGTTTTGTCAACGGTGCAGCTATCATCGAAAAGCCCTTTACAAAACGTCGATAGTATCCGGCAAGTCCCAAAAAGCTCCTAACTTCAGTAACATTCCTTGGAGGTTTCCAATCGAGAATGGCCGAAATTTTGTTCGGGTCCACTCTGACACCCGATGCGGACACCGCGTGTCCCAAAAAGCTAACCTCTCTCAACCAAAATTCACATTTACTGAATTTTGCGTATAACTGCTTGTCTCGCAAAATCTATAATACTAACCTCAAATGCTCGGCGTGTTCGGCTTCACCTTGTGAATAAACTAAAATATCATCAATAAACACAACCACAAATCGATCCAAGTATGGCCTGAATACTCGATTCATTAAATCCATAAATACCGCAGGGGCATTAGTGAGCCCAAACGGCATCACTAAGAATTCGTAGTGACCGTACCTCGTTCTAAAAGCGGTTTTGGGTATGTCCGAGTCTCGAACCCTCAACTGATAATAACCAGATCTCAAATCTATCTTGGAAAATACTGAGGCTCCCTTTAATTGATCAAACAAATCATCAATACGTGGCAACGGGTATTTATTCTTTATGGTCACTTTATTCAACTGACGATAGTCGATGCACAATCTCATGGTTCCATCCTTCTTTTTCACAAACAATACGGGTGCGCCCCATGGAGAAAAACTCGGTCGAGCGAAACATCTATCCATCAATTCTTGCAATTGAACTTTCAATTCATTTAATTCTGTTAATGCCATACGATACGGGGCTATTGAGATTGGCGTGGTACCAGGTACAATCTCGATGCCGAATTCCACCTCTCGAACCGGTGGCAACCCCGGTAACTCCTCAGGAAAAACATCTGAATACTCACAAACCACTGGTACTGATTCAAGTTTCCTTTCCGTCTCTTTGCTATCAAATACATACGCAAGGTATGTTTTACAACCCTTTTTCACATATCTCTGAGTGGTCATTGAAGATATTATCACTGGCACCCCCTTCAAATCGGTAGACTCAACTCGGACTACCTCATCATTTGCACTCCTCAAATCGATGGTTTTTCTTTTGCAGTTCACCACTGCATCATGTACAGTCAACCAATCCATACCAAGAATAACATCAAATTCGTCAAACGGCAAAAGCATCAAATCGGCCGGAAAACAGGATTCTCGGATTATTAGAGGGCATCTCTTACACACTTTATCAACAAGTACGTATTGACCCAAAGGGTTTGACACTCGAATTACGAACTCAGTAGACTCAACAGGTAGAGTTTTACTGGATGCTAAGGTTTCACATACATATGAATGAGTAGAGCCAGGGTCAATCAATGCAATCACATTAGTATCAAAGAGAGTGAAGGTACCAGTGATGACGTCAGGGGAGGATGCCTCCTCTCGTGCGCGAATGGCATATGCTCTAGCAGGAGTACGATTCTCGGCTCGAGCAGCCGTATCAGAGGCCCCTCTCTAACTACCACCCCTACCTCCTAAAATTCTCGGTGGTCTACCTCTAGTTGTCACTCCACTAGGTCTTGCACCTTGAATCTTATTCTTCTCATCAAGCTCCGTGCAATCTCTAATGAAGTGGTCCTTCGAACCGCATCCGTAACAGGCCCTGTTAGTAGACTTACCCCAACATTCACCTAGGTTTCGTCTTCCGCATTGGGGATATTCAGGTTTCTCTTGACGATTATTGCCCACACTAGCTACCGAAGTAGCTCGAGAGTCCGTCGATGGTCGTGCTATGATGGAAATTCCCACAGTCGTCCTCGACTTATTAGTGTCCTCCCTGAACTTCTTTACAGCTGAGAACGGAGCTTTACCCATCGATCTTTTACGATAGTCTCTAGCTTCAAATTCAGCCTTCTTCTTCTCCTTTCCAAGTTCTTCCGCCTTGCAGGCTCGTTCGACTAGTGTTACGAATTCTTTTATCTCCAAAATACCCACTAGTAGCTTTAAATCTTCATTCAATCCTTCTTCGAATCTTTTGCACATAGCAACCTCATCAGCTACACACTCCCGGGCATACCTACTGAGTCTTACAAATTCATGTTCGTATTCAGATACTGTCATACGGCCTTGCTTGAGTTCCAAGAATTCCTTACGCTTTTGATCAATGAACCGTTGACTAATATATTTCTTTCGAAATTCTGTTTGAAAGAAGTCCCAAGTAACTCGTTCGTTTGGGACTATGGAAATCAGGGTCCTCCACCAATAGTAGGCTGAGTCCCGCAACAAGGATATAGCACACTTTAGACATTCATCGGGAGTGCATGACAGTTCATCAAACACCCGAATGGTGTTATCAAGCCAGAACTCGGCCCTTTTAGCATCATCAGTAACTATGGCCCTGAACTCCTCGGCCCCGCGCTTCCTAATCAAGTCTACAGGTGGCTTACTCAGCCTCACAGGATCAGTAACTGATGGCATTATGGGCACTTGGGGTGGATTATTCAAATTCGGGAATTGTTGGACAGCCGGATTGGTTCGGGCATATTGCGCGACCCACTCATTCATCATGGTAAAGAAGGCTTGTTTAGCCCCCTCACCTTGATTATTCGCAGATGACTGAGGTTCAACAGGCGGCGTCCCTTGTGCAGGAGCAGCCGCTACACTTTCAACGTCATCCGCTAAGGTTCTCTCTACACCAGGATCCATTTACTAATCAAAACAAAAATTTTAACCGTCAGAAGTCATCACACATTTAAACATTAACATTAAGGCATGTATAGCTAGACTCATACGCGCTATGGTAGTCCTAGAACAGACTAAACCATAGCTCTGATACCAATCAAATGTAACACCCCGAACCCGAGACCGTCGCCGGAGTCGAACACGAGGTGTTAACAGACTTCAAACCACTTATTAAAAAAAAATTTCCCAGACAAGCTGCCAATCTGCGTACTAGTCGCTTTAAAAATCATATCTTGAGTTATGAAACTCGAAATCCAGTTCCGTAAATTTTCTCCGAAACTAGACTCATATTCCCATCTACATATTTTTTTCTACAATTTTTGGTTGGGCCAATTAGTACAGTTTATTAGTCAAAGTCTCCCATGTTACAGGGATCGACTACATTGACCTTTGCGCATTACGACTTAGATATCTCCCTGTACAGGGCTTCAATACTGATGTCGTTTGTTTCTATAGAAACTAGACTCAAAGGGGAATCTGTGCACATATGGCATGACTTCTAATTATCTCTGGTTAATTTATAATGAATTTCCAAAGTCGGAACAGGGAATCCAGAAATCGCTCTGGCCCTGTTTCACATGAGTTTAATTATCTCCTAACATACAGCTCATATGGTCGTTTCGTTTCTTCTATATGAAAATAGACTCATCGAGCTTCGATTATATAATTTATTCATTAATTAATTCCACTCCTACTATTTTTAGTGAGTTTTCAATATCACGTCACTGCTGCTGCCAGCATCTGTTACTAAAGCAACTATGCCTATTTCGTGATTTCTCCTTGATCTAACTAGTAATTCATCATACATATCACAAATTATGATCATGACTAGCCATGCCAAAGGCTAATCATTGTCAAACATCTCCCTACTACACTATTGCCATATCATGAATTTTAACACCAAAAATAATCAACCATGACATATGGCATAAAAATCGAATTACCAAGACTTACGACCTAACATTATAGAACCAAATCCAACCGAACATTTATGCCATTTTCGCATGGCTAAAAGTTTACATACCAAATTTCAACAAAACATATTAGCCTATACATGCCGAAATGTTCTCCTAGACCGACTAAAAAGAAGATACCAAAAGTTGCTAGCCGGTGTGATGACTTTGATGACGGCCCGATCACGCAAAAAGAGACGAGTCCAAGAAACCTAAAATAGGTGACAAGGAAACACCGAGTGAGTATATAACTCAGTAAGTCATAAGCAATGCACTACCATCCATTAATAACATTATCACAAGAGGAAACAAAATGATACGAGGCTAGTTACTCCATCCATACCGAACCATACCATAGTTCCTTAGACCTATCGGTTCAATCTCATACCAAGTCATGCATTCACATTCCATATACTAATCAATAGGATATTTGAGGCATTTTCATACATCATTTTATTTTCGTTACAATCATACAACTAAACGACCTTTCACCTATTCCACGATAAATCTTATGTACATGACTTCAATTATAATTGTCACATAGGTTCAAACTTACCAAGCTCAACTCCAAATATAAACATAGCGCCTATTAGCCATGAACTCAAGGTACTTACCCGATCCGCTGTCCGTGATCAACTCAATAATGTCGCACACTTAGTGTCCATAGTGATTCAAAAATATATATTAAGTCCGCACACTCAGTGCTATATAATCAACTCGCACACTTAGTGCTATATAATCAAACTCGCACACTTAGTGCTGTACAACTTAAACCCGCACACTTAGTGCCAATCTCATGATCATAAATGTTTATACCCGCACACTTAGTGCCGAAATCAACAACTCAATACATCTCACCTCTTTTCTTTTCATTCAACACTTTCATCACCACATGCATACATGTATATAAATTTATCATTCTATTCGGCATTATTACATAGACATTATGTCTATTTAGATCAATACAAAATATATGCTTGGTGACTTACCTTATGTTGGGGAAAACGATTCCAACTCGGCTACTCGATGTTCTTTCCTTTGCCCTTGCTTGCCTCTCCACCTTTAACTTCTTGAGCTAAATCGATAAATTAACTAGTTTAACCGTCTTGCTAAATATTTATATCAAAATATTAATGATTTCATAGCATAGGAGACACATGGCCAATTCTTATCTTTCTACCCCATGCTTTTGAACTATTTGGTTAACAACCATATACTATCACCCTATTGTCGATAATCCAATCAAGGATAGTATCACAATTGTGTACACCCATATAGCCGAATGTGCAAGATTAAATTTAACATCACCTATATACTTAATTAGATGGCCGAATATACCAAATTAAACTCAACATTAAATGTCACAAGAACCCTAATCTAATTTGCAAATTGCTTGGCCAAAGACTCACAAGTGCCTTATCTATAACCTATTCGGCCTTACTACTTAAACTTAGCCTTTCATACATTTATATCTAATGTCATAGAGATGCCAAATCCTTAAGTGTTCCAACATCTAACTTACTCAATTCAACACATCGAACAACATTTATACCAATTTTGCTAGCACACAAGCCTTTGGCCGAATGTCATTAACCTCTAGTCACCTAAATTTTTATTCTTTAAAAACTCATCCAACACTACATTCGGCACCTCCAACCTATAATTTAGATATTCTCAAGTTCATTCACAAATACATTTATATGACACATATAGCATTAACATTTTTCAACATGAATCTATAACATGACCGAATACTCATGCACATACATACATAAAGAGAACTCAAATAACACCCAAAAATCTCCTTTCCAAAGTGCATATATATACCCATACATACGGTAACTTCCATTCTTATCTCCCAACAATGAATTCATGAATTTAGCTATGGGTTAACTAGACTATACACTTATCAACTTAATCTCAACATCAATTAGAATAAAATCACAATGCATACCTTTCCTTTGAACTAGCCATGGCCGAATGCCTTGGTTTCTTTTTTTCAATCTTTCCTTTCTCAATTTCGGCAATGAAGGAGATGAGAGATGAGCCTTCCTTCCTCTTTGTTTTCTTTACTTTATTTCACTAATATTATTTTTTTCTCACATAATGCCATTTCTTATTTTAATAACTAATTAAACATATATATTTGCCCATCAACACCCATCTTGGCTGGCCACTATAAAGAAAATTGGGCAATTTGACATGCAAGTCCACCCTTTTGTTGACATGCACTAATAAACCATTTAAAATTAGTCTATCATATTTCACCATGTCTCATATTGATCCCTATTTAATAATTTCTCATGCAATTGGCAAAATTAGGGAATGAAACGTCGACATATGCATGTACACACATAATAAGCATAGAATATAACAAATAATTATTTTTACGACTCGGTTTTGTGATCCCGAAACCACTTTCCGACTAGGGTCACATTAGGGCTGTCACAATCGCGGCCCGAAATAGCCGCCCTACTGCTAGAGTAATGAGAAATACACACCTGTTAGGAGACTGCAGTTAATCCGCGCTCCAAACACTCTTAGCTGACGCGCAACCCAAACGAGCATGTCACAAAGCGAAAGGGATCAGCCAAGAAGGGTATGCCTACTCTCTTCATGGTTTGCTCTATTTAAAGCCAGCTCTCCATCTACTCTTATGTTAGCTTCCCGATGTGGGATCCCTCCATCACCAGAGTTTAAAACCAACACCAACTCTTGCCGTCCCAACATAGCAAAATAATCAACCTTTGCGTGCCAAAGGATTCGAACCGAAGTCCTCTCACATGCCAACTCACGCCACCACCACAAGGCCATCAACTCATTTGTGTCATAAATCCAACACATTAAACTTTAAAGCGCACCTACTTGCTTCCAGATTTATTGAAAAGAAAAACCAAAATATATTGCAAGAGCCAAGACTTGAACCTTAGACCCCTTGCTTCCTCTATGGCGTCACTTCCTTGTCCCCTAAGTGGCGCCACCTTGCCACTACACCACACTCCTTTTTGTGTCATCTTTTTCCCCTTTACTCTTAAAAGCCCAAACGCCAATTGCATCACCTGTTCATAAAATTAAAATTCCGAAGACTACCACGGATTTAACTTAAGTTTGGGCCTTCCAAAGGCCCAGTAACCTACTAAAATATATATTTTAACCAACCAGAACACACACAAATTTTAAAAATCACAAAAACACAGAAAACCTGAAAATTGGGGCGTTACAGAAACATTAGAATTTTTCAACGAAAATTTAATAACACCTTAATAACACTCCTTAAATATTTATAAAAATATTTACGGGTTGGTTTATAGAAACGAGGTCCCAGTACCTCATTTTCTAAAACCATTTGACCTTAAGGTCATACCACTTGAACTTAAAAACTCGCTTATATAACATAAATTATCAAATAAAAAACCTTATCAAAACCATATTTGACTCATAAATATTAAATAATAATATTTACAAACTTATTCGTCGAATTTGGTGGTACCGAAATCACTATTTCCGACACCACTAAAAAACGAGTTGTTGCATGAAGGTTGTCCATGTCTTTTAGCTTGATGTTGAAAATCTCCTTCCTAATAGAAGTAGCATGTGAATTAAGAGAAGTGAAATAACAAGTCATTTTCTTTATCCACATGTGAAAAGGGAAAGGCCTTAGCTTGATTTGCTCTTTGGATATTCCTTGGGGTGTCATAGGCGAACATACCACATAAAACCATTCAAGTGCTTGTGAGGATGTTCATTTTCTAGACCACGAAAAGTAGCTAATAAATGAATTAGTCCAATTTGTTATTCACAAGGTACCTCTAATTCAAGATATTCGATGCAAAACAATGGTTGATCGAAATTCGATGCAACTAACTCTCTCTTAGTAGGTTCTTTGTGCACCATTGGTTCTTCTCCTTTTGATTTGTTAGATGAAGCAACTAAATTGTTTTCTCTATCCAATTTGGTAGATAAAGATCGATAGTTGGTTCTCAATTGAGCTTCCTTCCTTAGTTTTCAAACAGTTTACTTAAGCTTAAGATCGTACTGGAGTTCATTAGCACAAGAAGATTTAGGTGTAAAAAGAAGGTATAATGATTTATTTAGCCCACCAACTTTATAAAAAAAATCATTTTAGCCCTCAATTTAATTTTTCGCCACTTTTAGCCCTTACACTTGCATTGTTTGTCAAATCATCTCAAAATAGATAAAAAAAAGTTATTTGTAAATGTGATATTCACATGGAAGTCCACGTGTATGCCACATCAGCAATTATTTTTTTTTAAAATTAAAATATATTAACAAAATTATTTTAAATTATTTTATACTTTTTAAAATTTTATATTTAAAAAATTAATTAATTACTAATGTGACATCCACATGTATGCCACGTTAGTAAAGTTAACATATGTTAACTTTTCCATCAATTTTAGGGTAATTTGACAAATAATGCAAGTTTAAGGGCTAAAAGAGATGAAAAATTAAATGTTGAGCAAAAAAGACTTTTTTTTCTAAAGCTAGATGGCTAAACAAGTCATTATGCCTAAAAAGAAATAAAATTATTGACATTAGTCCCCAACAACGGCACCAAATTTGATGAGCGCCGAAACCAATAAAAATAAATTCCAACTAAAAAATATAATTTTGAGTAGATAGAAGTTAGTAGGGTCGAATCCATCAAAACTAGTGGTAATGTTATTTGTTTAGTAAAAACAAGTAAAAGAAAAATAAAATATTTCAAAATGAAAATGAAAATTAAAACTGAAACCATATAAAGAGAGATCGCATTAAAATTTTAAGAAAAAAAAGCAATAAGATGAGAATCTAGTCAAAGGCAAAATCTCTATTTTGATTTATAGGTTAGATCATCGATGTAAAGATAAATTTTAATATTCTACGCTAAATTGATTATAGTTACTAACAAACTCCTAGCAATCAGTCTCTTCTTACATTCTCGATAACCAAGATGAATACCATTGATAAATAGCCCTATAACAAGCGACTAAAATTTAATATATGAATAGCATTAAGAATGAAAGGGATTCAATTCTAGCCAACAAACACACAAACATAATTTATTTAGACTAGATTACATATTCACATAACATAATTTACGTAACTTATACCCAATTCTGCTATTTGTCACAAGTATTAGAATAATTAAACAATTATTGGATTTAACAATTCTAATTAATAAGACAAATATTTTAAATTATTGATTCAACAAACCTAAATATTTGTAATTAAAATATAATATATACAAATTCCAAACAATAAAGAAAGATTAAGAACAAATTATATCTCACAAACTTGAAGAATCAAAACATTAAAAACCCTGTAACTAGAAAAAGAGTTTTAACATTTTAGTAGAAAAAATAAGTATATCAAAGTAAAAATATGACAAAATGTCCCTAAAGTTTGTGCCAAAGTATCATATTTATAGGTTTTGAGTGAAATATTTAGTGTTTGACTCATACTTGGATGTTAGGAATGGAAAGGAATCAAAAAGCGTGAAACATATTAAATAGGGCTTCGGAATGCTCTCCGTACATGATTAAGGGTGTTCATAATTCAGTTAAAATTGAATTAATTGATCGAATTAATTTAATTCAGTTAATTGGTCGGTAGTCCAATTTAGTTCACTCGAAAGCCAATTAATAGTTTTTTGAAATTTTGGTTATCGATTAATTTGATTCGAAATCAGGTAATTAACTGAATTAAACGAAATAAATAATATATATTATATGTAATATATTTTTTATATTATCAATGTATTTTTTGAACTATTATTTTTTATATTAATCAAAATAAATAATAAATAATAAATAATAAATATTATATATAATATAATTTTTAAACTATTAAAAAAAGAAAATAAATATTAGTAATGTATTTTTTATATGTTTAATTTATTTTAACCAAAAAATAAAAACATATAAATTTTGATTAATTTGATTAATCAAATGAATTAACTGAAATATTTTAATTCGGTTAACTATTAAAAATCTTTATATTTTTAGTAATTTGATTAATAATAATTTAATTCAATTAATAAATGAAGCCACAGCTCACAGGTTAGGCACTACAACTTGCGCATGCTACATCTCTTGGGCGTTGCAGCTTGTGGGCTTGAGCCGCAACTTACACGTCCTTTGTAGCATTTCACTTTTAGCTAGTTTTTGCTTCATCTTTTTGTTTGAGTTTGCTCTCGAACTCGTGCCTCAAGCTCGAGTTAATCTAATTGAAGTCACAAAACATTTATTTAATTATTAATTTATTAAAATCATATTAAATGTAAGTTAAGACATTTAAAAGTGCATGAAATGTAAATGTGAGGCGAATGACATTTTACTCGGAAATCAATCAAATATTAAAGCGAAAAAGGCTTAAAATATATAAATAGTAAGCACTTATCAATAATTTCATACCATATTCACTTAAATATATATTATTTAAATTAATAAGATTTGAATTTATTTTAATACTGAACTAATTTCTTAGTTTATATAGAAACTAGCTTGTTGAGAAATAAAAAAAAAAGAAAAAAAAGAAGAAGAGAAGTCTAAGAGTGTATTTCTCTTCAATATTTTATTAAAATTTTTAAAATGGATACAAATATTTAAACTTTTTAAATTGGTGTTATCACATAATTCATTATCGCTGTATAAATATATTTTTTAACGTAATGATTATTTTTATGTATAACATTTTTTTAAGATATCTACTAGAACGAATTTAATGACTAATCTTCTCTATTATGTCAATCTAACCACGAATTATCAACAACCCTTTTTAAACTTTTAAATAAAAATAAAAATATATACTCAAATCCACATCGTTACAATGGCCATGAGCTGCATGGCATAAATGCAAATGCATATATACATAATATATTTAATGAAGGGGTTGACTCATGACTATTCTTCAACTCGCTAGAAATGATTTTGAATTTGAAGAATCTTAGGTTTCCTAGGTGTTTTGAATAGCATTGGGTCGGGGATAATTTTTTGGTCGATATTCAATAATCAAGACACGTTTTGTTTTAGGGTTAATCAATACACGTTTTAAGCTGGAATGACTGTGGTGTTTGTAAGCTGACTTACATGCAATGCGATAATGAGAGAAATCGTGCCAACTCATGCACCAGAACCAAACACAACTTCGCATTTATGTATAGTGGGAGATCCCTTGCTTTGCTTAGAGAATTCAACCATCACTTCAAATTTTTTAATGATTTATTATCAAATATTAAATTATTTAATTCTATAAAAAAAATCTGTCAAAAAATAAAATTCCAAAAGACTAATTTAAAACATTTTTTTAGAAAAAATCAATTTATTATTAAATTAAGATCTAAATTTATAAAATTAAAATTTAACTTGGATTTTTCTTAATGATTTTACTTTCTTAATTTGTAAAAATAAAAGTTGATATAACAATTGAAAAATATATAAAATAAGTATAGAAACAATTTAAAAGAATAGATGATATTTTTGTTTGTTTATTTTTATTTTTATATAACCTAAAATAAAAATATATTAATTAGATTCATAAAAATATTAGAATTTATTAAATTATTTTTAAAAACTATAATTTAAAAAAATAAAATGAATATTCATTTTGAATATCTAAAATCTTTATTATTACGAGTAACTCGAATTATTGTTAATAATTGAAATATAGAAATACTTGTATTAAAATTAAAGTGAATTTAAGTAACAAATATTTTTCCTTTTTATTTGATCTAATTTGCTCCGTCTATTATTATAATCTCATTTCTAGATAGTTAACACTTTAATTATTTTGGTAGCCAACTAATATTTTTTAAAACACTTATTCAAATTTCTGAAATATAACTTTTTTTTCTTAGAATAGTGTTTTTTTATAAAAATTTACGTCAACATCTTACCGTAAATGATTAATAATATTATAAAAATATAAGAATTAAATTAGATTAAAAATTAATAATTTTAAATATGATAAAAGAACCAAAACTGAAATATTATCATTTTTTTTTATAAATGTGAAAACAGAGTTAACAGGACACATGTCAAGATGGCTTTCCTTTTATATAAAATTTATGTAAACATATATAATTGTTGGCTTGCATTATTTTAATATAAATTAAATAAAATGAACATTGTGTGTTAGTCTAATAGTTAGAGTGTTCATCACTCTGAATGTGGTATGACTTAGAGTTACATTAATTGCATTGCTGTTAAGATTTAACTCTTCTCTTGTCAAATTTTATAATTCAAAATGCTTTTTAATGCTTAATTCAATAAAAGAAGTGATGAAGGTTTATTTTGGTAGTAGTTGACGGTAAAAAGGAGGGCAAGAGAGTATGAACATACTTGAGACTAGGGCCTCTCTCCTACCTTTCATCTTGGAGCAGTGCTTGGGCTTTGTGGGACCAGTACTTTGCTAGCCTTGCTGTCTAATCTTTTATTACCTAATTGCCTCATGTTTTTTGCTGGCTTGGGCTGTAAAACTTTTACCTTCACCTAATTTTGTTTGACCTTAATTCAAATTAATTATTAAAACTTAGTAATAAAAATATAAATATGTTTTCAATAGATTGTATATGATTAATTAAATGAACAGACCAAATTCAAACCTAAGCTCTAAAAATTTTTAGAATTGAATCACAACTTAGGATAGATCTATAAATATCTTAAACATTTAAGTTACATTTACTATATAAATTAGTAATAAACTAATTCAATTGCTAATATTTCGTCACTTTAATGATTTATTTTAATAAAGAAAATGACAAAAATTCGCTTATTTTGAATAGATCTTATTTTTTACAAGAGTTTTTACTCATATTTCTAAGGCATAATGATAAATTTAGTGCTATACATTTATAGATTTTTTTTTGTAATTTTGGCCTTTATTCCTCTTTTTTTAAATTAAATTTGACCATTAATTTTTTTAAAGAAGCTAACTTGCTTTTCTTTAATAGAAATATTTATTAAAAAAATAATTTTTTAACGATGTTGGTATGGTAACTCTCGTGATAGCCCACATGCTAACTTGACACTATCTGTCTTTTATGCCACACGTCAATAAATAATTAAAAAATTTTAAAAAAATCATGAAAAATCATAAGCAAATTAGCATGAAGTACACATGGTTACCACGTGGGCCGCCATGCTTAAAATTTCAACATTATAGGCAATATTTTTACTAAAAAAAATTTAATTGACTTATTTTCAAAAAATTGATGGTCAAATTTAACTCCTGTGACAAATCTAGAAATCCGACTTAGGGGACAAGGGCAAAGTCAGAATTTTTTTTTGGGGGGAGGCAAAGTTAAATGATATATTTTTATGATAGTAAAAATGTAATTTCACCATTTTAATAGCATATCTCTTTATAATTTTTAGAGGATTAAATCAAATTTTTATCTTTTTTGGAGGCCAAAGTGCAATTTTACTATTACTAATTTAAAATTTTATAAATTATAAAAGGCCTAAATGGAAAATTTTCTATTTTAGGGTTTGCCCTCGTTTGACTCTTTTTAAAAGGTTGAGGGTTAAATTTAACTAAAAAAAAGAACAATGGTCCAATTAATAAAAGATGTAAATATTAAAGGTTAAATTTGGTATTATATCTCTTTCTAATTTCAAAGCTTAAATTTGTACTAATTATTTTTTATTTTATCTAACTATTGTAATATATATAATAAATAAATTTTCCCCATTAATGATAACCTTTAAACTTAGTTTAACAAATTAATTAGTGGTGTTGTGATAAATATAGGTTACTTTTTATAACATAAAAATTTATTTGGTTGAGGCATTAATCTCATTGACTCCTACGAACAAAAGATGTTCTATAACTCATTTTCCCTATATGTAATATATATTCAATACTGAAGGTGGGAATATAATAAGTGTGAGCAAAGAGAAAGGACATACAACTCCAGTCATGTGGGCTCCAACTAAGTACATCTTTTATCAAAATCCCTAGTTAGATTATGCAGAAAGGAAGTTTAAATTTAATCTCTAAACATCGTTATTATTTATTATTATAACAATTAAGAAAATGTTGGTATAAAAAATTAATGATTAAAAATTTAAATTTTATGAAAAAATAACATCTTTAGAAAAATCTAAAAGATAAAAGAAAAAGAAAATTTATTAATTTCATTTATGAAATTAAAAAGTTTCATTATGTAATTACTAAAAAACATACAAAAATTATCATCGGATGACTCTTCCCATTACTACATGATCATTATACTAAAGTGACGTGAGCTCGAATAGTTTAAATTGTGATTTAATCATTCTCTTTATAAAAAAACACTTTATTGTGATTTTTCTTACATCATTAATATTTACATTTATTGGGTCAATTGGAAGGCACTTAGACCCTATTGGTACCCAAATACTTTGAAACATTAACGCTGTTTCACATTTTAAATTTGCATTTGAAAGCCATTGTCTCTTTAGTGTTTCATTAGCTCTCGACAGCTCCATGCTCTGTACTTCCTTGGAAGGAATTGGTAAATTAGACTTTGCCGACCAAACTTTGAATCTGAATTACTAATATTTTCAAACACTAACTAATTAATTTATTAACAAGAAATATGTAAGCAATTTCGTTGTTCACTAGAGAAATTTTATTTAATTTTGTTATTGGTGGACCTAACTCCTTTCATTGCATGGGTACGTACTTAAGCACGTAGGAAGCTAGTGTGCATGTTCATGAAGTCGGTAGATAATAGGGAATTTTCTTTAAAAAAATAAAGGAAATTTAAATATAGTCAAGATAAGGTTTTATTTTTTTTCAAATAAATTTTTTTATAATATTTGCACGTGTTATGTATTGCTATTTGTAATAAGGTTGAAAATCTCAATTTAGCAATAACATTAATAAATTATTTAATAAATGATAATATATTTTTAAAATAAATAAAAAATAAACGTATTTTTATTAACTGATGAGTATAAAAAAAATTATCTAGTAATTTTATTGAGAATTATCAAATATGTTTAAAAAAATTAAATTACCAAAAATGTTAATCTTTAGATTGGTTCTTTTCAACAGTTAATTCTAATATTTTTCCCTTAAATGTAATTAGAGTTAATATATATATTTTCTAGTGAATTAGAGTTAATATATTAGTTGTTGATTGCTATATTTAATTACATTACATTTTTATAAATACAATGTTATCTTAAAAGAAGTCTTTAATATATTTGTTAATGTGGTTTGAACCCAAGATATTCCTAAAGAAAATGAACAATCAATCAATAAATTATAATTTGGGTTTGTTAATACGAAGCACTTCATTCGCAAGCTATTTTACTACAATCACTTAATTCTTTAATCATTATACATGTTTACACATGTTTTGTTTGCAAGCCACTTTCCTTGGGACCATCCACTAGTAATGAGAACATCACCAACATCAAGTAACCCATTACTATGGCCAATCCACTTGCTTTTCATTGTGAATACTACTCCAAGTGTGAACATTCTTTTTAGGAACTATAGGGGGTTCACCTAAGCATAACAACCTCGTTTTGCCCTAAAGGGAATAACAGAATGGATCTCACCATGTATGCCCCATACACACTCCATGATGATAACTATTTGGTAATAGCCTACCACGTTACCACTACTAGAAAAAGGGGTATCTCTTATAAGTACCCTCTAAAGCTAAGGAAATGGGATTTTTTCCTCATTAGAAACCTTTAGTACTTACTCTATAGTTAGTCTTCTCTACCTTTACAACAACTGTCCTATTACTTTTGACCTTCTCTGGTTTTCCTTTTGTCTAGGTGAACCAGCCTTCTTTGCACCACCACCCTCTCCTCCTTGTCTCCTTCATTGTTGATACCATTCATCAACAATTGTGTGATGAACATGGACTTTACCATCGCTTCTTCTTAAACTGATGGTCCTATCAAACTAGCTAACTCCACAAACCCAACATATTTAGTAGCTCCAACGAATCTTATCTACCTTGCCACATCTACGCCTCTTTTAAACCAAAAATCTGCTACCTTGACCCAACCATTGGTATTAGACAACCTTTTTTCTCCTCTCTACCATCCCTTGTTTATGTTTTCTCGACCTCTCCTAATTTCATCTCTCTCAACATTTGCCACCACTTTCCTAGATACTTGTATCACCCTCAATACCACCAAACCACAGCCTTACTCCACTTATCTATACCTAGCCTCAATCGACCTCAAGTACATCTTTTTTTGACCCAAAGGAATTCCCTACCCAATACCTGTAACACGCTCTCTCTTCTTATCTTGTTGCTCCACCACTTTAGGCAAATGCTATTGTTGGCCTCTTAAATTGGACCTCCCGTCACCATCCCTCTAGCTCTCAACATCAACTCATGGAGATACAAAAGGAAGATGAGACATTTGGAGGATCAGGTTTCTAAGTAGCAACACCACTTCCAAGAGTAGCTAGAACGTCAAGGCCTCATTAACCAAAAGAATGCTCAAAATTAGCAATTGATAGTTGAGGTTAAAACAGCTTGTAAGAATCTGAGGGGGGAGAATTTAACCCATCCAGATAATGAGGGTCGATCTACCATCTGTAGATACCCTGGACACCATAAACTTGATGACCCGTTCATTGGCAACAATCAACCCTCAACTGGCTCTTAGAATACCCATGCTAATGATGCTTCCTTGGAGAAGTGGTTGATGGCCTTGAGAATGAACCTATTGCAAAAAGTCTGAGAGGCCAAAACTAATGAAACCTCTTAGATTTATTCTAATGGGTCTCTTTAAAAGTATTAACTTTCAATCTCTTAAAGTTCGACGAGTTTTCAAAGGTCATCTACAATGGTACAATAGTCATATAAATATTTTGGGCACCATTATCACCATCAAATACCGAGCCTTCTTCACAACTTTCACCCATACTGTCCAGGCATGGTATCTATCACTTTCAAAGGGTTTCATCTCAGTTTCAACCAATTGGCTGGATTCTTCATGAGTTATTTCTTTGCCAACAAAACTATACAATAATCTTTTGTATACCCCATTTCCACTCACTAGAGAAAGAAAGAGTCTATCTATGACTTTATTCGTCGTTTAAACACAACCACCATGATCACCAAGGGAGTATCTGTAACACCCCGTACCCGAGACCGTTGCCGGAGTCGAACACAAGGTGTAAACAGGTTTAATTTATTACTTAAACAGCTCATGCAATTCATTTTAAAATTTTCTAGACAAGCTAGCTAACTGCATCCCAGTTGCTTTAAAAATCATATCTCCAGTTCTGAAACTCGAAATCCAATTCCGTAAATTTTTCCTAAAACTAGACTCATCTATCTATCTACTAAAATTTTTTCCAGAATTTTTGGTCGGTCCAATTAGTACAGTTTATTAGTTAAAATCTCCCCTGTTGCAGGGTTTGACTACACTGACCTCTGTGTATTACGAATCAGATATCTCCCTGTACAGAGATTCAATGAGTATGCCGTTTGTCTCAAATAAAACTAGACTCAATAAGGAATCAGTACATATAAAGCATGACTTCTAATTATCTTTGTAAAATTTATGGTGAATTTCCAAAGTCAGAATAGGGGATCCAGAAATCATTCTGGCCCTATTTCACAAAATTTTAAATATCTCATACAATATAGCTCATATATCTATTTTAATTCTTCCATATGAAAATAGACTCATCAAGCTTCGATTCCATAATTTATTCATTATTTAATTCAATTTATACTATCTTTAGTGATTTTTCAAATTCACACCACTACTGCTGTCTGAATCTATTTTATGGTAAAATTTACCTATTTCATGGTTTCCATGGATTAGCTAGTAATTTGACATACATAACACCAAATATGATCAGCCATGGCATACGGCATAATAATCAAATAGACTTAGACTATTACTCCATCAAAACCGAATTATCAAGGCCAAATCTACTGAACCTTATAACTAAGCACCCATAAGGCTAAATTCAAACTTAGCATTTACGCCATATTCGCATGGCTAAAAGTTTACATATTGAGGTTCAAACAAAACATAATAGCCTATACATGCCGTAATGTTCACCTATATAACTAAGAAAAGATACCAAAACGTTGCAAGCTGGTGTGATGACTTTGACGACGATCCAAACACGCAAAATGGGTCAAGGAAATCTCAATAGAAAACAAACAAACACAAACAAACAAAAAAAGTGAGTATTCAACCCAGTAAGTCATAAGCAATAATATACATACCGTTGATATGAGATTACGAGAAAAATAATATAAAATCAATCAATTTCAATCATGCCGAATTATGTTACATTCACATATTTTACTGACCCAACCACAGGCCAAGGCTTACTATCAAATCAACTATCAACCAACCAAATGTTTTAAAACCTTCTCTCAATGTATAAAACAATGTCAAATTATATACACTCATGCATATTCGTTTCAGGCCTCCTTTTGATATTTCGATTAATAGCACAAACACTATATGCTTTCCATATGCTACTTAAACCATCAACCGAATTCGCACACATAGTGCACAAGGATTTTCGCACACATAGTGCCAAGATACACCGCACACTTAGTGCCCCGAAAATTCAATCACGAATTTAACATTCAAATCAGCACACATAGTGCCTTTCAACTACGCACACGTAGTGCTAGTATCGATTCCTTATAGTAAGGCAATTTAATTAACTCAATTGGCACATACGGCCACAATTATAAATGCATATATATATGTATAATCAATCTCATGAAAGCTTATGGACTTACCTTATATAGTTCGAAATGATTTCCAACCGTCTACTCAATATTCTTTGTTTTTGCCTTTGCTTGACTCCCCTCATTTGGGTTCTTGATCTAGGATAATTAAATTTGGTAGTTTAATCACTTTGCTAAATACTTATACATATAATTCAATGATTTTTACATCATCTTACAATCACCATTATTCAAGACTTTGAAATTTCCACAAATGTCCATCTAATGCCTCTAGGTAGAATGTAATATTACATCCAAATTTACATAGTTTCTGTTATATCTAATTCAAATGTACATAATCATAATTCAATTCAACATTATAAACCATTATCACCCATTTAGCCAATTATAGGGAATTAAATATAATATCTCTAGGATATACTTTACATGGCCGAATATACCACATTAATTTTTTTAACATTACCTATGTAATTACCTATAGGTTCTTATACCTTAAATTTCACCCATTTAACCTTTTAGTGCCTATTTATCATTCCTTTGATCTTAACCTAAATGACAACTCCCATTCTCCATATGTCAACCAAATTATTCATAACATCAAGACTAAAATTTTGCACCTTGAACTTCATACATTTATAAAAACTTTCATAACTCATTCGCCCCTATCAAGAACCATTTAACATGCAAGGAAAATAATCATAGAGGAAGAAATTAACATTCTAAATAAACTCAATTTTTTTTGACCGAATGTACAAGGTTCCTCTAAACTACTCATCCAAAAATCTTTACCCCATTCTAGTCATTTCCCTATTGTTCCATACAATATGAAAATAACCCCTAATTCTAACACTTAATCATTCGGTATATTGCCCAAATCACCATAAGAAATCTCAACTTTCTTGACATTACCAAGAGTGCATCCACAATTTAACTTAGCATATTATAAAACCAAATCAACAAATTCAAAGCTTACCTCCTAATAGCTAAAGATGAATGCCGAATTGCTCTAGGTAAATTTTCCCTTATTTTTCATCTTTGTTTCGGCTTTGAGAGAGGTAGGAGAAGAAGATGAACACCATCCTCTTTCTTCTCTTTTATTTAATTCATTTTATTACAATTATTAAATCATTTGTTAATATAAAATTATTTTAAATTTGAATTAGTGAAGCATTATCATTTCTTGGCCGGCCACTATGTTTATTATGGGTAAATTGACATGCAAAACCACTCTTTTCAATGCATGTACTAATAAACCATTGTAAGATTAACCTATCACTTTCCAACAATGATTCATATAAGTCCATTTTAATAAATTCACATAAAAATGATCAAATTAATGCATGAAACTTTCACACATGCATTTACTCACATTATAAACACAGAATATAACTTTTAATTACTTATAAGACTCGGTTTCGTGGTCCCGAAACCACTTTTCGACTAGGGTCAATTTAGGGCTGTCACAACTCTCCCCCACTTAAGGAATTTTTCGTCCCCGAAAATCTTACTAGTGAAAATGTTTGGGTATCGTTCTTTCATAGAGTTATCAGTTTCCCAAGTAGCTTCTTCAATCCCATGTTTGAGCCATAATACCTTCACTAACGGAACCTTTTTGTTTCGCAACTCTTTCACCTCGCGAGCTAGGATACGAATCGGTTCTTCTTCATAACTCAAATCAGATTTAATTTCAACCTCTACTGGATTAATTATGTGTAATGGATTGGATCTATAATGTCGAAGCATCGAGACATGAAAAACGTTGTGAATCTTTTCAAGTTCAGGGGGTAAAATCAATCTGTATGCGACTGGTCCAATTCGTTCAGATATCTCATACGGTCCGATAAACCTCGGACTCAATTTGCCTTTACGGCCAAATCTGAGTACCTTTCTCCAAGGTTAGACTTTAAGAAACACCTTGTCTCCGACCTGATATTCAATGTCTTTTCTTTTCAAATTCGCGTACGACTTCTGACGATCTGAAGCTGCCTTCAAACTTTCACTGATTACTTTTACTTTCTGCTCAGCATCTTTAATCAAATCGACTCCGAAGATTTTACTTTCGCTAAGTTCGGTCCAAAACAGCGGTGTACGGCATTTACGACCATATAAGGCCTCGTAAGGTGCCATCTTAATGCTTGACTGAAAACTATTATTGTAAGCGAATTCAATCAAAGGTAAATACCGCTCCCATGAACCACTAAACTCAAGGATGCAACATCTCAACATATCCTCGAGTATCTGAATTATCCGCTCGGATTGACCATCAGTCTGGGGATGAAAAGCGGTGCTAAAATGCAACTTGGTACCCAAAGCTTCTTGCAATTTCTTCCAAAATCGCGAGGTGAACCTCGGATCTCTATCCGACACAATAGAAATAGGTACCCCGTGTAATCTTACAATCTGAGAAACATACAATTCAGCTAGTTTATCCAGTGAATAATCCGTACGTACGGGAATAAAATGAGTCGATTTAGTCAGTCTATCAACAACAGCCCAAATCGCATCTTTCTTACTTGCCGACAATGGCAACCCAGATACAAAATCCATCGTGACTCGATCCCATTTCCATTCAGGTATCATGATCGGCTGAAGTAAACCTGTAGGCACTTGATGTTCCGCTTTCACTTGTTGACATATTAAACACTTCGAAACAAAATCAGAAATGTCTCGTTTCATACCATGCCACCAAAACTGACGTCTCAGATCGTTGTACATTTTCGTACTCCCCGGGTGAATTGACATTCGGCCACAATGAGATTCGTTCAAAATCATCGAAATAAGTTCTGAATTTCTTGGAACACATAAACGACTTTTGAACCTCAAACAATCGTCATCATCAATTTGAAACTCTGATTCCATATTCGAAACACATTCAGCCCGTTTTGCAACCAATTCATCATCGACTTTCTGAGCTTCACGAATTTGATGAATCAACAATGGTTTGGCCTTTAATTATGCTACTAATACATTATCGAATAGAACAAACAAATGTACGTTCATCGCTCGTAAAGCAAACAGTGATTTACGACTTAAAGCATCCGCAACCACATTAGCCTTTCCCGGGTGATAGTCAATGACAAGCTCATAATCTTTTAACAACTCAAGCCAATGTCTTTGTCGCAGATTCAAATCTCTTTGAGTCATCAAATATTTGAGACTTTTGTGATCCGAAAATACATGGCACTTCTCACCAAATAAGTAATGTCGCCATATTTTCAAAGCGAATACGATGGCAGCTAATTCGAGATCATGGGTTGGATAATTTTTCTCATGTGACTTCAATTGCCTTGACGCATAAGATACAACTTGACCTTCTTGCATCAATACAAAACCCAACCCAAGTAAGGATGCATCACTGTAAATGACAAACTCTTTGCCTAATTTGGGTTGCACTAGTACTAGAGCTTCAGTCAAATAAGTTTTCAACTGATCGAAACTTTTCTGACATTTTTTTGACCATTCAAACCTAACATCTTTCTGAAGTAGCCTCATTATTGGTGTGGCTATCATCGAGAAACCCTTTACAAACCGTCTATAGTAACCAGCAAGCCCCAAAAAGCTTCGAACTTCAGTATCATTTCTCGAGGGTTTCCAATCAAGTATGGCTGAAATTTTGCTCGGTTCAACTCGAATTCCCAATGCAGACACTACATGCCCTAAAAAGCTAACTTCTCTTAACCAGAACTCACATTTACTGAACTTAGCATACAACTGCTTATCCCGTAAAATCTGTAACACTAATCTCAGGTGCTCAGCGTGTGCAGTTTCATCATGTGAATAAATCAAGATGTCATCTATGAACACAACTACAAACCGGTCCAAATACTGCCTGAAGATTCGGTTCATCAAATCCATAAATACCGCAGGGGCATTAGTGAGCCCAAACGGCATCACTAAAAACTCGTAGTGACCGTATCTCGTCCTGAAAGCAGTTTTAGGTATATCTGAGTCTCGAACTCGCAGCTGATAATAACCCGATCTCAAATCTATCTTTGAGAACACTGAGGCTCCCTTCAATTGATCAAACAAATCATCAATACGCGGTAACGAATATTTATTCTTTATTGTCACTTTATTCAACTAACGATAGTCGATGCACAACCTCATGGTTCCATCCTTTTTTTTCACAAACAATACTGGTGCACCCCATGGTGAAAAACTCGGTCGAGCGAAACCTCTATCCGTCAACTCTTGCAACAGAGCTTTCAATTCCTTTAATTCGGTTGGTGCCATGTGGTACGGCGCTATCAAAATTGGTGTAGTTCCAGGTACAAGTTCGATGCCAAATTCTACTTCTCGAACGGGTGGTAATCCCGATAACTCCTCAGGAAAAACATCTGGATACTCACGAACCACTGGTACCTTTTCAAGTTTCTTTTCCGACTCTTTGTGACTAAGTACATACGCAAGATATGCTTCACTCCCTTTTCTCATATATCTCTAAGCGATCATCGAGGATATTATTTCTAGCACTCCGTTCAAGTCAGTAGACTCAATTCGGACTATCTCATTATTTGCACACCTCAAATCAATGGTCTTTCTTTTTGCAATTCACCACTGCATCATGCACGGTCAACCAATCCATACCGAGAATAACATCAAATTCATCAAACGGTAAGAGCATCAAATCGGCCGGAAAACAGGAATCTCGGATTATCAGAGGACATTTCTTACACACTTTGTCAACAAGTACATATCGACCCAAGGGATTTGACACTCGAATTATGAACTCAGTAGACTCAACTGGTAAAGTCTTACTGGATGTTAAAGTCTCACATACATATGAATGAGTAGAACCAGGGTCAATCAATGCAATCACATCAGTATTAAAGAGAGTGAAAGTACCAGTGATAACATCAGGGGAGGATGCCTCCTCTCGTGTGCGGATGGCATAAGCTCTAGCAGGAGCACGAGTCTCAGATCGAACAGCCGTATCAGAAGTCTCTCTCTGACTACCACCTCTACCTCCTGAAATTCTCGGTGGTCTACCTCTAGTCATTGTTCCACTAGGTCTTGCACCTTGCATCTTATTTTTCTCATCGAGTTCCGTGCAATCTCTAATGAAGTGATCCTTCGAACCGCATCTGTAACAGGCCCTATTAGTAGACTTACCCCAACATTCACCTACATGTCGTCTTCCACATTGTGGACATTCAGGTTTTTCTTGGCGATTGTTACCCACACTACATTCACCTACGTGTCGTCTTCCACATTGTGGACATTCAGGTTTTTCTTGGCGATTGTTACCCACACTAGCAACCGAAGTAGCTCGAGAGTCCGTTGAGGGTCGCTCTCTAATAGAAATCCCTGCAGTCGTCTTCGATTTATTAGTATCTTCCCTGAACTTCTTTACAGCCGAGAATGAGGTTTTACCCGCCAATCTTTTATGAAAGTCTCTGGCTTCAACTTCAGCCTTCCTTTTCTCCTTTCCAAGTTCTTCTGCCTTGCAAGCTCATTCAACTAGTGTTACAAATTCCTTTATCTCTAAAATACCCATTAGTAGCTTTAAATCTTCATTCAATCCTTCTTCAAATCTTTTACACATAGCAATTTCATCAGCTACACACTCCCGAGCATATCGACTGAGTCTTACAAACTCATGTTCGTATTCAGATACTGTCATACGGCCTTGCTTAAGTTTCAAAAATTCTTTACGCTTTTGATCGACGAACCGCTGACTAATATACTTTTTTCAAAATTCCGTCTGGAAGAAATCCCAAGTAACTCGTTCCTTCGGGACTATAGCAATCAAGGTTCTCCACTAATAGTAGGCTGAGTCTTGTAACAAAGATATGGCACACTTTAAACACTCATCAGGTGTGCAAGACAGCTCATCAAAAACCCGGATGGTGTTATCAAGCCAAAACTCGGCCCTTTCAGCATCATCAGTAGTTATGGCTCGGAATTCCTCGGCCCCACGCTTCCTAATCAAATCCATAGGAGGTTTACTCGGCCTTACAAGATCAGCATTTGATGGTATTATAGGCACCTGAGGCTAATTATTTAAATTCGAAAATGGTTGAGCAGCCGGGTTAGTTCGGACATATTGTGCGACCCACTCATTCATCATGGTAAAGAAGGCTTGTTTTCCCCCATCATCTTGATTATTCGCGGATGATTGAGGTTCAACAGGCGGTGTCCCTTGCGCAGGAGCAGCCGCTACACTTTCAACGTCATCCGCTAAGGTTCTCTCTAGATTGGGTTTCATTTACTAATCAAAACAATAATTTCAACCGTCAGAAGTCATCACACTATCAAATACTAACATTAAGGCATGTATAGCTAGACTCATACGCGCTATGGTAGTCCTAGAACCGACTAAACTATAGCTCTGATACCACTAAAATGTAACACCCCGTACCCAAGACCGTTACTGGAGTCGAACACAAGGTGTAAACAGGTTTAATTTATTACTTAAACAGCTCATGCAATTCATTTTAAAATTTTCTAGACAAGCCGGCTAACTGCATCCCAGTTTCTTTAAAAATCATATCTCGAGTTCTGAAACTCGAAATCCAATTCTGTAAATTTTTCCTGAAACTAGACTCATCTATCTATCTACTAAAATTTTTTCAAGAATTTTTGGTCGATCCAATTAGTACAGTTTATTAGTTAAAGTCTCCCCTATTTCAGGGTTTGACTACTCTGACCTCTGTGTATTACGAATTAGATATCTTCCTGTACAGAGATTCAATGACTATGCCGTTTGTCTCAAATAAAACTAGACTCAATAAGGAATTAGTACATATAAAGCATGACTTCTAATTATCTTTGTAAAATTTATGGTGAATTTCCAAAGTCAGAATAGGGGATCCAGAAATCGTTCTGGCCCTGTTTCACAAAACTTTAAATATCACATACAATATAGCTCATATATCTGTTTTACTTCTTCCATATGAAAATAGACTCATCAAGCTTCGATTCCATAATTTATTCATTATTTAATTCCATTTCTAATATCTTTAGTAATTTTTCAAATTCACACCACTACTGCTGTCTGAATCTATTTTATGGTAAAATTTACCTATTTCATGGTTTCCATGGATTAGCTAGTAATTTGACTTACATAACACCAAATATGATCAGCCATGGCATACGGCATAATAATCAAATAGACTTAGACTATTACTCCATCAAAACCGAATTATCAAGGCCAAATCTACTGAACCTTATAACTAAGCACCCATAAGGCTAAATTCAAACTTAGCATTTAAGCCATATTCGCATGGCTAAAAGTTTACATATTGAGGTTCAAACAAAACATAATAGCCTATACATGCCGTAATGTTCACCTATATAACTAAGAAAAGATACCAAAACGTTGCAAGCTGGTGTGATGACTTTGACGATGATCCAAACACGCAAAATGGGTCAAGGAAATCT
Source organism: Gossypium hirsutum (assembly GCF_007990345.1). Taxonomy (NCBI): domain Eukaryota; kingdom Viridiplantae; phylum Streptophyta; class Magnoliopsida; order Malvales; family Malvaceae; genus Gossypium; species Gossypium hirsutum. The sequence continues at coordinate 58,937,599 of NC_053425.1, read as the reverse complement.
CAATAGAAAACAAACAAACACAAACAAACAAAAAAAATGTGTATTCAACCCAGTAAGTCATAAGCAATAATATACATACCGTTGATATGAGATTACAAGAAAAATAATATAAAATCAATCAATTTCAATCATGCCGAATTATGTTACATTCACATATTTTACTGTCCCAACCACAGGCCAAGGCTTACTATCAAATCAACTATCAACCAACCAAATGCTTTAAAACCTTCTCTCAATGTATAAAACAATGTCAAATTATATACACTCATGCATATTCGTTTCAGGCCTCATTTTGATATTTCGATTAATAGCACAAACACTATATGCTTTCCATATGCTACTTAAACCATCAACCGAATTCGCACACATAGTGCACAAGGATTTTCGCACACATAGTGCCAAGATACACCGCACACTTAGTGCCCCGAAAATTCAATCACGAATTTAACATTCAAATCAGCACACAGAGTGCCTTTCAACTACGCACACGTAGTGCTAGTATCGATTCCTTATAGTAAGGCAATTTAATTAACTCAATTGGCACATACGGCCACAATTATAAATGCATATATATATGTATAATCAATCTCATGAAAGCTTATGGACTTACCTTATATAGTTCGAAATGATTTCCAACCGTCTACTCAATATTCTTTGTTTTTGCCTTTGCTTGACTCCCCTCATTTGGGTTCTTGACCTAGGATAATTAAATTTGGTAGTTTAATCACTTTTTTAAATACTTATACATATAATTCAATGATTTTTACATCATCTTACAATCACCATTATTCAAGACTTTGAAATTTCCACAAATGTTCATCTAATGCCTCTAGGTCGAATGTAATATTACATCCAAATTCACATAGTTTCTGTTATATCTAATTCTAATGTACATAATCATAATTCAATTCAACATTATAAACCATTATCACCCATTTAGCCAATTATAGGGAATTAAATATAATATCTCTAGGATATACTCTACATGGCCGAATATACCACATTAATTTTTTTAACATTACCTATGTAATTACCTATAGGTTCTTATACCTTAAATTTCACCCATTTAACCTTTTAGTGCCTATTTATCATTCCTTTGATCTTAACCTAAATGACAACTCCCATTCTCCATATGTCAACCGAATTATTCATAACATCAAGACTAAAATTTTGCACCTTGAACTTCATACATTTATAAAAACTTTCATAACTCATTCGCCCCTATCAAGAACCATTTAACATGCAAGGAAAATAATCATAGAGGAAGAAATTAACATTCTAAATAAACTCAATTTTTTTTGACCGAATGTACAAGGTGCCTCTAAACTACTCATCCAAAAATCTTTACCCCATTCTAGTCATTCCCCTATTGTTCCATACAATATGAAAATAACCCCTAATTCTAACACTTAATCATTCGTCATATTGCCCAAATCACCATAAGAAATCTCAACTTTCTTGACATTACCAAGAGTGCATCCACAATTTAACTTAGCATATTATAAAACCAAATCAACAAATTCAAAGCTTACCTCCTAATAGCTAAAGATGAATGCCGAATTGCTCTAGGTAAATTTTCCCTTATTTTTCATCTTTGTTTTAGCTTTGAAAGAGGTAGGAGAAGAAGATGAACACCATCCTCTTTCTTCTTTTTTATTTAATTCATTTTATTACAATTATTAAATCATTTGTTAATATAAAATTATTTTAAATTTGAATTAGTGAAGCATTATCATTTCTTGGTCGGCCACTATTTTTATTATGGGTAAATTAACATGCAAAACCACTCTTTTCAATGCATGTACTAATAGACCATTGTAAGATTAACCTATCACTTTCCAACAATGTTTCATATAAGTCCATTTTAATAAATTCACATAAAAATGATCAAATTAATGCATGAAACTTTCACACATGCATTTACTCACATCATAAACACAGAATATAACTTTTAATTACTTATAAGACTCGGTTTCGTGGTCCCGAAACCAATTTCCGACTAGGGTCAATTTAGGGCTGTCACAGTATCAGGTTATTTGGCTCTGCAGGCCTTTATTGTTAGTATCCATCACTTCTTCAAGTACTATATTGTTAGCAACCCACCGTATAGACTCTCCACCTTCTATAAGGTGACTAATAGATTGACAAAGAGTGATGAAATTAAGCAGAACAATGCCAGATCTTCTACTTTCATCTTCTAACATTCCAGCTTGTCGCACAATTCCTCCTTATCACGTTGTTATTCCAACCAGTAGAGAAGTCATCTCGCGGTAGGTGATAGGGGAAATAGGTAGTACAACCTTTTGCATTAAGGAAGCCATCAAATGGTTTCTTCTGTCAATTCCCTTGGTTGATCAAGACCTATCCCCAACACAAAGGCCAATCAAAACTAGAGATCTCGAGCTCCATACAATTCCTAACACACTTATCATGATCTCAATTACTCCATAGTGTATATTCTTAATCAAATTAAGTATCAGAGGATTTTGTAAACTCCACCACCCTTAACCCCCAGCTAATACCACAGTAATTTCAGTCACTACTATCAATTACAAATGCTCTCATGCACCATACGAAGTATTGTGTCCATTTGAAGAATGATGCATGAATTAGCCATCTAGAAAGGGCACTTAAAATGAATTTTGGCCCATGAGACACAACACTCGAACCAACTCTATGATAGAGTGGTAGGACCATCTAATGCTTGTTGGTATGACAAGGGCAAGCAATCGATAGCCAGGCGATTGATGTCTTAGTTGGAGGGATTGTAGAATGGACCACTTTATTCTCCAAGTAGAAGGCTCACTTATAGAGCATCATGTTTGTATCTTCCCTAGTGAAAAAAGCACAAACATACTCTTTGGGTCCTCAGAAGTTGATAAGTGTGAGCTTATTAATGTAGAGGGTGATGATCCTCTTGGATTTTCAACCATTATATCGTTGTTTCAAGTGAAGAAGATACTTGTTGACATTGAGATTTTCGTTAATATCCTTACTACCAATGCCTTCTAAAAGACAAGTATGTGACATTGAATAAGGCAAGCCTTGTCTATGGCTTCACAAACTAACCTATTATAGTTAAAGGATCAAATTTACTTCTAGTGATGTTGGAAGATGGTGAGCATACCTCCAAAAAGATGGTTGAGTTCTTGGTAGTAGACCATTTAGCTATATATAACACTCTTTATGGTAAATTCATCATGTAGATGGCTAAGATAGTGGTAGCTACTTTTTGTGTGACAATTAATTTACTTATACCTATCATTGAGAAATGCTTGAAATGTGATCAACAAACATCTAGGGAGTTCCATATCATTTTTTTGAAGCTAATAGAAGACTATAAGACACTCTTTCCCTCACCGGTGTGTTGCAATATTGCTGACCTGAGATCTTCAACGAATGTCGACATGATTGGGGGAACAACTTTGGACCTAGATAGCATTGATGTAAGGTTTGAAGCCAAGCTTCCCAAAGTAGAAGCAACTGAAATGATGAAGACCCTTTATCTATGTGATAAGGATATCGAAGGAGTCACACGAATTGATGCCATCTTTTTACCCTCAAAGGAGGAGTTGTTGAGCTCCCTATTAGTTCAATGTCGGAATGTGTTTTTTTGGTCAGCAATTGATATGCCAAGAATTAATCCATCCATAATTCATCATTCCTTGGGGGTAAAACCCAATACAAGGTGTGTAAAGTATAGGAAGATACGCTTCTCCAATGTAATAGTATCAGTCGCAAGACAAGAGGTTAGTAAATTGCTAGTCAGTAGATTATCTGAGAGGTTACATATCCATATTGGGTCTCGAATGTAGTAATTATGCCCAAGCCCAATAATAAATGGAAAATGTGTGTAGATTTCACCAACCTGGATAAAGCCTGCCCCAAGGATAGCTTCTCATTGCTTTCCATTGACCGATTGGTAGACGCTTCTACTGGATATGAATACATGAGTTTTATGGATTCTTTCATTGGGTAAAATCATATTTTTATGACTGAGGAAGATTATAAGGAAACATAGTTCATAACAGAAGATGGGATATTTTTATAATAAAATGATACCCTTTGGTATCAAGAATGTAAGGGCCACTTATCAACAACTGGTCAATAAATTATTTAAGAATCAAATTGGGAAATGCATGGAGATATATGTTGATGACATGATTGTCAAGAGTGTAACGATAGAACAACATGTTAATGATTTGGTGGAGGCATTCATAATTATCTGGAGGTACAATATGAACCTTAATCCCAACAAGAGCACCTTCAGAGTATGAGCCAACAAGTTTCTAGGGTTCATTATCTTCAATAGGGGAACTAAGGCTAACTTAGAGAGAATCAAGGCCATTTTGGAGATGAATCATTCATAAATGCCAAAGAAGTTTAACATTTGACTAGTTAGGCGGTGGTATTAAACCGATTCGTATTAAGGATGGTTGAAAAATGTATGCCTTTCTTCAAGGCTCTAAAGGCACCATTTTAGTGGTCAAAAAAATGTCAACAGACATTTGAACAATAGAAGTAGTACTTGAGCACCCCTTTTTTGTTGACATCCCCCTTCCCTACTGACACTTTGTATGTATATTTTACAGCTTCAGATATTGGTAATTGCCATATTTATAAAAGAAATGGATGGTCAACAACCTTTCGTGTGCTATATCAGTAGGTACCTTCAGTGAGGTGAGCTAATATACTCAAAGATTGAGAAAACTGTCTTCACCTTGGTAGTAGTTGGAAGAAAGCTGCAACTTTATTTTCAATCCCACTTGATCTTTGTGTTGTCGGACCAACCTTTTTGTATCATTTTAGGGAAAGCAGACGCATTGCCCTATATGATCAGATAGAGTTTAGAACATAGTGAATTTGGGTTGGATTTCTTATGGTGGAGGATAATTGAAGCTCACGCATTGACAAACTTTGTTGCTGAATGTTCTTTCTCTAAACAGCCTGAGCCACTTGTTGTAGAAGTGCCCCTTGTAGATCAAAATAATGTTCCATTTGAACCACCTACTAAAAACCTCAATTAAGAATAAAGCTTGGACCTTGCATATTGGTGGTTCATTTGGAAAGTCTGACTCTAGCTCTAGTATCTTATTGGTTGATTCGGAGGGTAATAAATGACAATATGGTATGCCATTTTCCTTTTCCACCTAAAATAATGCCACAAAGTACAAAGCACTCGTTGCTAGGCATGAATTGGCCTAGAAGTTGAAGGTTTAGAAGCTTCATGTCCATAAAAATTCTAAATTGGTGTCTAAGAAGATTTAGGGAGAGTACGAGGTTAAAGAATCCACTTTGGGAAACTAGTACTCCTAGGTAAGTTTGTTGAAGAACTTTCTGGAAATCTAGGTGGACAGAAACTTACATGCCGAAAATACCTGGGCCAATTCTTTATATTAGTTGGCCTCCATAGTTGAAATCAAACGAAGGTGTATAAAATTGCCAGAGCACGAAAAGCGTCCTAGCTTCAAATTAGCATGTTAAGATTATAATGTTAACTCTAAGAACACTTGGATAACTCCCTTGGTTAATTTCTTATATTGTGATGTTAAACCCTCTAATCGCAAGAAAAGTAAAAATCTTCAATGTGTAGCCTCCTATTTTCTAGTGGTATTGGAAACGGTGGTTTTAGAAGCCATTTTCGAGATTATCTAATATTTATGAGGTTAGTATAAGGTTTAATTAAATTTTGGCTCTTTAATTTTTTCATTTAGATAGTTAATTAAGGTACAAGTGTTTCGACACTAAAATTAATGGTGTTGGAAAATGAGGTACCAGGACATCGTTTCTATAAACTGAGCCCATAATCGTACTGATAAATTGAATTTTTAATAGATAATTTTGTCAAATTAGTGACTAATTAAAGTACAAGTACTAAATCGTAAAAACCATAAAAGTGATTCGCTATCAAATTTTATTAGTTATAAAGCTTAATTAGTGATTATTTAAGGATTTATATGGAAATTAGACCAAATATATATATGGTGATTGGTTATTGTGTAATTTAATAAAATATATGTTGATAATTAAGTTAAAATTAGTAATAATAATACAATAAAACATAAAAATTGTATCATCTTCAACCATTTCTCCTTCCACCATTCAAAATAAGAAAAGAAGAGATAGTGAAGTCATTTTTGAACACTTCCAAGCTTTCGTTCGTTGCATGTAAGTACATTCGAGCTCCATTTTTCGTAAATTTTATGTTTTTGAGGTCTTGGGAGCTTGATTTAGCTAGCTCGGGTACTAAATCATGAAAATGTTGAAGTTTTGAAATGTTACCAATGATGATTCTTGAAGTTTTTTTATGTTATATGGTTAGATTTTAAGCTTAGTAATGAAAAGGACTAAATTGTAAAGTAAAAATAGTTAATTTTGAACATATGGATTAAAGAACAATAAATTTGAATTTAGCATGAATTTTATGTAATTATAGGTTTTGGTGGTTTGTATAAGGATGAAATTGAGATCAATTTCAAAATCGAAGCTTAAATTTAAAAGTTATGACATTTTTTATTTTAGGGACTAAATTGAATAAAATGTAAAAACTTTAGGGAAAATTAAAAATTAAAAGTTAAAATTTCATATGCATATATTGGAGTGTTATAAGATATTTGGATTGATAAATTGAAATTAAATTATTGTTTAGATCAAGATTTGAATCGAGTCGAGGATAATTGGGGAAAAGGGAAAATTACTAACTAGTCCTATGATTTAACTTATTTGTTGAGTTTTATCATATAAGTTCATACAGTATAATTATATTTAATTTTTATAAGTACTGGAATTATAATATTTGTATGTGTATATGAAATTTGAGTTATTTACAAATTGGCACAACAAAGTGAGATTTGGACTGAATTCTAAAGAAATGGTTAAACGAGTTAATTGTGCTCGAGTAAACATATGAAAGGATAGGATATGATTGACATGCCAATAGGGTAGTTGCACTCTTGTAAGGCTTTGCACTTCGGTGCCTCTGTTAGCACTGTGGTGCCCTCTAGTGTAGTGTAGTTATCCGTGGATCTGAATTTATTTATTATAGTTCATCAGGTTATCGAATTAAAGTTTTGAAATGGAAATGATGGATAAATGTTGTAAGGTTGTGCTTAAATGATTATATGTAAATATAAAGATGTAAAGGATGTATATGTATTCGATGATTCTAATAAAAAGCACTAACTGAATTGATATTATTTAGATTGAAATGTTTTTTGACTCGTATTTGATGATCTCATCTTACTATTGTGAAATGTGATTATAAGAATGTTGTCTAGTTGGTTAATATGTTATGTTAATTATGATTTGAGGTAATTTTATCATTATTTACCTATGAACTTACTAAGCATTTGAAATGTTTACCTAGTTGTTTTATGTTTCTGTAGATCGTTATCTGTGGAATTCGTCGGTCAGATTAGCTAGAAGATCACAGTATCCCTTGGTCGACTTGGTAGAGTTTCACTCGTTTAAGTTTGATATTGTGGCCTGTATCTAGTAGGTTGTATATGTGTTAGTTGTGAATGAGTGGTTAGTTAAGCCTTAGTTGATGTTGGATTTTGAAACTAATATATATATGCATATGTCTAGATATGTTTTTGGCCTTATGGGAAACTTATGTTTATGTTGTTGTATGAATTGGTTATGCATGAGATCACATAACTTGTGTTGAATGATAAGTATTGAATGGTATATTGAATGTGATAAGGCATAACAAATTGATGATTTTGGATGATTATAAGCTAAAGATAGGTTAGATGAATTGGTATAGCTTGGATTGATTTGTGGTTGTCAAAGTTGTGGAAATGTTGCAATGGAAGTTTAGAAGTAGTTAAATGAATGGTTCGACATGCTTTTGTATTGATTTTATGCATGTTGAAAGTGTGTCTAAAGCACCATTTGAGCTAAAGGTTGACTTGGTATGGAATAGGTACCAAATGGCCTAAAATGTACCAAAACAGAGTCCACAACGAGACGAGAAACTCCTCATGTTGCAACATCGAGCAACAGTTTGTGATGTCCCTACGTCGAGTGGCTGGGTTGCAACATGACAAACTATTTGCTAATGTCACGACGTGGAGAGGGAACGCAATGACGTTAGCCCTGGATTTTCAAGACTTTGTAATTTCGTACTAATTCATGCTCAGGTCAACAAAAGAGCTTTTTAAGATCAATTAAGGCTCGAATTTAGTTGTGAATCATATTATGAGTCTGTTTATGTTATAAATGTTTGTTTGATTGACATAATTTCTATATTTTTATTATAATTGCTCTGATAATGTTCATAGCATTCCGTAACTCAAACCCGATAATCAAGTTAGGCGAGGAGTGTTACATAGGCAAGCCTCAACACTTAGTCAAAATTTTGATACAAATCAAAGAGGTGATCTATTGAAGACGATGTCATGACATCCATAAGCCAAAGTCACGACATTCAACCCAAGTTCCAAAAGGGGAGCATATTGCCAACGATGTCGAAACATCAGGAAGCCAAAGCTACGACATTCTATCCAGTCCTAAAGAATAAGCATTCTCTTGTCAAAGATGCGACATTGGCTATAGGGTGTCGTAACACCGGCTTGATAAGGCCTATATAATTACAATGGGTTTTTTTTGTCTATACAATTTTATTTAACTTGTTACACAACCTGTATGTAACACCCCGAACCCGAGTCCGACACCGGAGTCGAACACGAGGTGTTAACAAACTTGGAAAAATTTCCAGACACTGCCCAATCTGTGTACTAGTCGCTTTAAAAATCATATCTTGAGCTTCACAACTCGAAAATAAGTTTCGTGATTTTTCCCTGAAACTAGACTCATATGCCCATCTACATATTTTTTTCTAGAATTTTTGATCAGGCCAATTAGTACAGTTTATTAGTTAAAGTCTCCCATGTTACAGGAATCGACTACCCTGACCTTTGCGCATTACGACTTGGATATCTCCTTGTACAGGGCTCCAATACTGATGCCGTTTATTTCTATAGAAACTAGACTCAGAGAAGAATCTATACATATATGGTATGACTCCTAATTATCTCTGGTTAATTTATAATCAATTTCCAAAGTCGGAACAAGGAATCCAGAACCCGTTCTGGCCCTATCTCACGAGAACCTGAATATCTCTTAACATACTTTCCATATGATTGTTTCGTTACTTTCCTATGAAAGTAGATTCTTCAAGGTTTGTTTACATAATTTATTCACTATTTAATTCCATTCCTACTATTTTTAGTGATTTTCCAAATCTACGTCACTGATGCTGTCAGCCTCTACCTTTAAGGTAGGCTTTACCTATTTCATGGTTCAACTAGCCCTTTTTGCATACATAGCACAATTTATGAAAGTGATTAACCATCCCCGTGGCCAATCCTTGTCAAGCATATCCACACCAAATGATTATAACATTATACTCAAACACATATAAGCCATTTTCGCATGGCTATCCAAAACTTACACATCACATAAAGTACTCAAAAAACAACAATGGGTCGTCCTATACATGCCATATCAAAATTCAACCAAAAGAGTACCCAAAAGAGCCTTTGATAGTGTGGGCAACTTCGACTTCAAGATCCCGAGTCCGATAGCTGGAGAACCAAAAATCTATAAAACAGAGGAGCAATGGAACGAAGTAAGCAATTTATGCTTAGTAAGTTTTGAGCAAGAAATTCCAGCATAACGAAAGCATAGCACACATTTAGCTAAACGGAATATTTCATAATACACAATTTTTCCGATATCAAACTTACTTCACAACGTTAACCCTTATGTACATACACAAAAGACCAACTTAGCCGAAGGCCGGTAGCTCGTTCATCAACTGAGCGAATATTTATTTGTAAGGGCTCGATTAAATTCAACACATACGTAACATATCCCAATATTGGGATGTTTTTCGAGTATTAGCTGGAATTTTACAGCAAGCTCATTCATTACCAAAATCACGTACCTTCGGAATTTAACCGGATATAGCTCCTCGTTCAAGTGCCTTCGGGACATAGCCCGGTTATAGTAACTCATACAATGCCTTCGGGACTTAACCCGGATTTTAAAACTCGCACGAATGCCTTCGGGACTTAACCCGAAATTAGTATCTCGCACAAAGGCCTTCGGGACTTAACCCGGAATTAATAACTCGCACAAATGCCTTCGGATCTTAGTCCGGATATAGTCACTTAGCACAAAGCCTTCGGGACTTAGCCCGGGCAGCATTCAATTAATCATGCACATCTAACAATAATTCATGGCACATTCGTATTTCTTTTTCATTAGCAAAACTCAAACACAAGGCACATACCATCCTTGCACATTCGGCTCAATAGCCACACATAGAGCATGATTTTAATTTGCTTAAAACATGATTTAATCACATCGTAATTTAAGCTCTCTTACTCAAGAACTTACCTCGGGTGTTGTCGAACGATTCCGCTAACTATTCGACCACTTTTTCCTTCCCTTTATCGGATTTATTTCCCCTTTGCTCTTGAGCTTAATTAAACAAATAAATTGATTTCATCATTTAGACATCAAAAAAAAGATGAACACGAAGCACTTAGCCCATATTTATACATTAGACATTAAAGTCACATACATGTGAAATCATGCATCAACACAACATATTAGCTAATTTTTCCCCCTTGGCCGAATATGCATGTCTATTTTTGGGGTCGATTTCAACACTTAATACACACATATACACACTAGTAAAGCATCCTCTCCCTTCCCATCGATTTAACACATGCATTGCTCATTAACATGTAAAAGTTACATTCGGCCTTAGCACACAACTTGCTAGCCGATTCTTCTCCATTTAGCAACCAATGCACATATGTGCTCACACAAAAATGCTAAAAAGGAGGTTCAAGAATCATCAAGTCATCATCACATGCATCATTAACAAACTTCATATTTAGCATGCAATGGCATTAACACAACCTCCACCTAGGCCGAATTTTAACTCATCCTCTTGCCTCATCACCACCACATCAAACATCACCCAAGAATGATGCATCCATGGTCAAATGTCATTTCCATCACATAGCAAGATTTAGACCATGGGCTAGGTAGAACTCAAGCTAACAACTAAAACATCCATGCATCTCATGGAACATCATCAAACATACCTTAGCCTAGCTACATGCATGGCCGAACCTCTTCACCTTTCTTCTTCCTTCCTCCTTAAAATTATTGGCCAAGGATGAACCAAAGGATGAGAAATTTTTTTCTTTGTTTTTCTTTCTAGTTTCGGCAAGTATGAAGATGAGAAAAGGATGAACAAAAATTCTCTCCTTTCTTTTCTTTAGCTCACGGCAATGGGGGGGAACAAACAACTACACACACATTTTTTTTTGTATTCACCATACTCCTTTTCATTATTTTATGCCCATGCCCCTTATTTTATTTGTTTTATCCCAACATTTTATGACACAAATTAACATATTTTATTTGTGCCATACTTATGCCATAATTTCCATAAAAAAAATTGCACAATTGCTCATCATGCCCATCATGGCCGGCCACCTTGTTTTAAGGTGGGAAATTTGACATGCAAATCCACCTATTTCATACTATAAGTTATTTGGCCACTACAAATTAGCCTATAGCATGTGCAAAAATTTTCACATGAGTCACATTTCAAAATTTCACTCACAATTGGCAAAATCAAAGCATGAAATTTTCACACATGCACTTTCACATGAAATAAACATAGGATATAACATCTAATTATTATTGTGACTCGGTTTAGCAGTCCCGAAACCACTTCCCGACTAGGGTCAATTTTGGGCTGTCACAACTCTCCCCCACTTAAGAAATTTTCGTCCCCGAAAATCTTACCGGTAAATAGGTTTGGGTATCGTTCTTTCATCGAGCTCTCGGTCTCCCAAGTAGCTTCCTCGATCCCGTGTTTGAGCCATAACACCTTTACTAGCGGAACTCTTTTGTTTCACAACTCCTTCACTTCACGAGCTAGGATACGCATCGGTTCTTCTTCATAGCTCATGTCGACTTGAATTTCAACCTCTGATGGGCTAATTATGTGCGATGGATCAGATCGATAGCGTCGAAGCATCGAAACATGAAAGACGTCATGAATCTTTTCAAGCTCAGAGGGTAAAATCAATCTATACGCAACCGGACCAACTCGTTCGGAGATTTCGTACGGCCCAATGAATCTTGGGCTCAACTTGCCCTTACGGCCGAACCTGAGTATCTTTTTCCAAGGTGAAACCTTAAGGAACACTTTGTCTCCCACCTGATACTCGATGTCTTTTCGTTTCAAATCTGCGTATGACTTCTGACGATCCGTGGCTACCTTCAGACTTTCACGGATTACCTTTACTTTCTGTTCAGCATCTTTAATCAAATCAACTCCGAAAATTTTACTTTCACCGAGCTCGGTCCAAAACAATGGTGTACGGCATTTACGACCGTACAAAGCCTCGTAAGGTGCCATCTTAATACTTGATTGAAAACTATTGTTGTAAGCGAATTCAATCAAAGGTAAATACCGTTCCCATGAACTACTGAACTCGAGGATGCAACATCTCAACATATCCTCAAGTATCTGAATTATCCGCTCGGATTGACCATCGGTTTGGGGGTGAAAAGCAGTGCTAAAATGCAGCTTGGTACCCAGAGCTTCTTGCAATTTCTTCCAAAATCGTGAGGTGAATCTCGGATCTCTATCCGACACGATAGAAACAGGTACCCCATGTAATCTCACAATTTGATAAACGTACAATTCAGCTAGTTTATCCAATGAAAAATCCGTACGTACGGGGATGAAATGAGCCGACTTAGTCAGTCTATCAACAACAACCCATATCGCATCCTTCTTATTTGCTGACAAGGGCAGTCCGGACACAAAGTCCATTGTGACTCGATCCCATTTCCACTCGGGTATCATGATCGGCTGGAGTAATCCTGAAGGCACTTGATGTTCCGCTTTCACTTGTTGACATATTAAACATCTCGAAATAAAGTCGGAGATGTCCCGTTTCATACCATGCCACCAAAATTGACGTTTCAAATCGTTGTACATTTTCGTACTCCCCGGGTGAATTGACATTCGGCTACAATGGGCTTCGTTCAGAATCATCGAAATGAGTTCCGAATTCCTTGGAACACACAAATGATTTCTGAACCTCAAACAATCATCATCATCAATTTGAAACTCCGATTCCTCGTTCGGAACACACTTAGCCCGTATTGCAACCAATTCATCATCGACTTTCTGAGCTTCACGAATTTGATGAGTCAATAATGGTTTAGCTTTTAATTCAGCTACTAACACATTGTCTGGTAGAACAGACAAATGCACGTTCATCGCTCGTAAAGCAAACAATGACTTCCGGCTTAAGGCGTCCGCAACCACGTTAGCCTTTCCCGGGTGGTAATCAATGACAAGCTCGTAATCTTTCAACAACTCAAGCCAACGTCTTTGTCGCAGATTCAAGTCTCGTTGAGTCATCAAATATTTGAGACTTTTGTGATCCGAAAATACATGGCACTTCTCACCAAACAGATAATGTCGCCATATTTTTAAAGCAAACACGATGGCAGCTAGTTCGAGATCATGGGTCGGATAATTCCTCTCGTGTGGCTTCAATTGTCTCGACGCATAGGCCACGACTCGACCTTCTTGCATTAATACGCAACCCAACCCAAGTAGGGATGCGTCACTATAAATGACAAACTCTTTACCTGATTCGGGTTGCACCAAAATTGGAGCTTCAGTCAAATGAGTTTTCAGTTGGTCGAAACTTTTCTGACATTTCTCCGTCCACTCGAACTTAACATCCTTTTGAAGTAGCTTCGTCATTGGTGTGGCTATCATCGAGAAACCTTTCACAAATCGTCGGTAATAACTGGTGAGCCCCAAAAAGCTCTGAACTTCAGTAATATTTCTCGGAGGTTTCCAGTCAAGTATGGCTGAAATTTTGTTCGGGTCAACTCGAATACCCGACGCGGATACCACATGACCCAAGAAGCTAACCTCTCTTAACCAGAACTCACACTTACTGAACTTAGCATATAACTGCTTATCCCGCAAAATTTGCAGCACTAGCCTCAGATGCTCAGCATGTTCGGTCTCATCTCTTGAATAGACCAAAATGTCATCAATGAACACAACTACGAACCGATCCAAATACGGTCTGAAGATCCGATTCATCAAATCCATAAATACCGCAGGGGCATTAGTGAGCCCAAACGGCATCACTAAGAATTCGTAGTGACCATATCTCGTTCTGAAGGCAGTTTTGGGAATATCTGAATCTCGAATTCGCAACTGATAATAGCCCGATCTCAAATCTATTTTTGAGAACACTGAGGCTCCCTTCAGTTGGTCGAACAAATCATCGATGCGCGGCAACGGATATTTTTTCTTTATCGTCACTTTATTCAGCTGACGATAGTCAATGCACAACCTCATGGTTCCGTCCTTCTTTTTCACGAACAATACTGGTGCACCCCAAGGTGAGAAACTTGGTCGAGCGAAACCTCTATCCGTCAGTTCTTGCAACTGAGCTTTCAACTCCTTTAACTCGGTTGGTGCCATACGATACGGAGCTATCGAAATCGGCGTAGTCCCAGGTACAAGCTCAATACCAAACTCTACCTCCCGAACAGGTGGTAAACCCGGTAATTCTTCCAGAAAAACATCCGGGTATTCACAAGCCACCAGCACAGATTCGGGTTTCTTTTCTAATTCTTTGTCATCAAGTACATACGCAAGGTATGCTTCGCACCCTTTTCTTACATATTTCTGTGCCAACATTGCTGATATTACAGCTGGCATCCCCTCCAAGTCCGCAGACTCAATTCAGATTACTTCGTTATTTGCGCACCTCAAATCAATAGTCTTGCTCTTGCAATTCACAACCGCATCATGCGCGGTCAACCAATCCAACCCAAGGATAACATCAAATTCATCAAACGGCAAAAGCATCAAGTCCGCCGGAAAACAGGAACCTCGAATTTCCAGGGGACATTTCTTACACACTTTGTCGACAAGCACGTAACGACCCAAGGGATTTGACACCCGAATTACGAACTCAGTAGACTCAATAGGTAAAGTCTTACTGGATGCTAAGGTTTCACATATGTAAGAATGAGTAGAACCGGGGTCAATCAAAGCAATTACATTAGTATCAAAGAGAGTGAATGTACCGGTAATAACATCAGGCGAAGAAGCATCCTCGCGGGCACGTATAGCATAAGCTCTAGCAGGCGCACGAGCTTCGGATCTGGTTATATCATCTCTAGATCCTCTCTGACCACCACCAGTATTGTTCGCATTTCCAGATGGTCTACCCCGAGCAGTGGTAGCACCCGGTCTCCCACTCTGATTTACATTCTGTTCCGACAACCTCGGGCAATCTTTAATGAAGTGGTCAACTGATCCGCATTTGTAACAGGAGCGGTCAGGGAATCTACAACTCCCCGAATGCCATTTACCGCAATATTGACATTTCGTTCTATCTCGACGTTCATTCCCAACACTGGCGACCGAAGTGCCTCGTGTACCCACAGGGGGTCGATCACGATCTCGTCTAAAAAAGCCCGAAGTGCCTCTAAACTGGCCCGCATCTTCCCGAAATCTCTTCGATGCCTGTTGAAGAGACCTTCCCGAGGATCTTTTACGAAACTCTCCAGTTCCCTCATCAACTCTTTGCTTTTCTTTTCTAAGCTCTTCGGCTTTACAAGATCGTTCAACAAGTACCACGAACTCTCGTATTTCAAGAATGCCAACGAACATTTTTATATCTTCATTCAGCCCATCCTCGAAGCGTTTACACATAATAGCTTCGGACGAAACACATTCCCGAGCGTATTTGCTAAGTCTAACAAATTTTCGCTCGTAATCAGTAACCGACATGGAGCCTTGCTTAAGCTCAAGAAATTCCTTCCGTTTTTGATCAACAAACCTCTGACTGATATACTTTTTCCGAAACTCAGTTTGGAAAAACTCCCAAGTTACTTGCTCTCGGGGCACAACGGAAGTTAGAGTACTCCACCAATAGTAGGCAGAATCACGTAGCAAGGAGATAGCACACTTTAGGCATTCATCGGGTGTACAAGATAGCTCATCGAGTACCCGGATAGTGTTGTCCAGCCAAAATTCAGCTTGCTCGGCATCATCGCTATCCATAGCCTTAAATTCAGTAGCCCTATGTTTTCGGATTCTGTCAACTGGGGGCTTATTTGATCTTATTTGGTCAGTTACCGGTGGTATTGTAGGTGCGGGGGTAGTATTTGTCGGGAATGGAGGTTGTGGAACAGCCATATTAGTTCGAATGTATTGGTTGAACCAATCATTCATCACGCTATAGAATGCTTGTCTAGCTTCATCATTTGGATTACTAGCATTAGGTTGAGAGTCTGCCGGCACTGTCCCTTGTGCGGGAGCAGGCGCTACACTCTCAAGATCATCAGCTACCTCTCGGTCACGATCGGGATCCATTACTATAAATAAACACATTTACAATTGTCAGAAATCACCACACTATCAAGTAATCACATAAAATGGCATGTATAGCTAGACCCAACACATTACGGTAGTCCTAGAATCGACTAAACCGTAGCTCTGATACCAATAAAATGTAACACCCCGAACCCGAGTCCGACACCGGAGTCGAACACGAGGTGTTAACAAACTTTGAAAAATTTCCAGACACTGCCCAATCTGTGTACTAGTTGTAACACCCCGAACCCGAAACCGACACCGGAGTCGAACACGAGGTGTTAACTGACTTTAACCCCTTATAAAATTTATTTTCCAGACACTGCCCAATCTGTGTACTAGTCGTTTTAAAAATCATATCTTGAGTTTCGTAACTCGAAAATCAGTTCCGTAATTTTTCCCAGAAACTAGACTCATGTGCCCATCTATTTATTTTTTTCTAGAATTTTTGGTCAGGCCAATTAGTACAGTTTATTAGTCAAAGTCTCCCAAGTTACAGGGATCGACTACACTGACCTTTGCCCATTACGACTTGGATATCTCCCTGCACGGGGCTCCAATACTGATGCCGTTTGTTTCTATGAAAACTAGACTCAGAGAGGAATCTGTACATATATGGTACGACCCCTAATTATCTCTGGTTAATTTTTAATGAAATTCCAAAGTCGGAGCAGGGAATCCAGAAACCGTTCTGGCCCTGTCCCACAAAAATCTGATTATCTCTTAATATACTGCCCATATGATCTTTTCGTTACTTCCTCATGAAAGCAGACTCATCGAGCTTCGATTAAATAATTTATTCATCAATTAATTCCACTCCTACTATTTTTAGTGATTTTTCAATCTCATGACACTGCTGCTGCCAGCATCTGTTACGAAAGTAACTAGGTTCATTTCATGCCTACCCTTGATCCAACTCAATCGAACATTCGTGCCATTTTCGCATGGCTTAAAGTTTACATGCCAAAGTTCAAACACAACGTAATAGCTTATACATGCCAAAATGTTCTTCTAAGCCAACTAAGAAGAAAGTACCAAAACTTGCTATCCGGTGTGATGACTTCGATGACGGCCTGACCCCGCAAAAATAGATGAGTCCAAGCAACCTATAATGGGTGACAAGGAAACACCGAGTGAGTTTATAACTCAGTAAGTCATAAGCAATGCACTACCATCCATCAATAACATTATCACAAGAGGAAACAAAATGGAACAAGACAATTTACTCCATCCATACCGAACCATACCATAGTTCCTCCAACCTATCGATTCAGTTTCATATCAATTCATGCATTCACATTCCATATACTCATCAATAGGACATTGAGGCAATTTCATAAATCAATTTATTTTCGTTACAATCAAACGACTAAACGGCCTTTCACCCATCCTACAATAAATTTTATGTACGTGACTTCAAGTATATTTGTCACATAGGTTCAAACTTACCGAGCTCAACACCAAGTATAAGCATAGCACCTATTAGCCATGTACTCAAGACACTTACCCGATCCGCTGTCCGCGACCGACTCAATAGTGTCGCACACATAGTGTCCATAATGATTCACGAATGTATATTGAGCCCGCACACTCAGTGCTATATAATCAACTCGCACACTTAGTGCTACGTAATCAAATCGCACACTTAGTGCTACATAGTCAAACTCGCACACTTAGTGCCGCATGGTCAATTCGCACACTTAGTGCATCATATTCATTTCGCACACTTAGTGCAACATAGTCAAATCGCACACTTAGTGCTGTACAATTTAATCCCGCGCACTTAGCGCCAATCTCATGGTCATAAATGGTTATCCCGCACGTTTAGTGCCGAGATCAACAACTCAGTACATCTTACCTCTTTTCTTTCATTCAACAATTTCATCATCACATACGTACATGCACATATATATATATATGTATATTTATTCATTCCATTCAGCATCAATACATAAACATTATGACCATTTGAAATAATACCAACTACATGCTTAATGACTTACCTCGTGTTGGGTAAGACGGTTCCAACTTGGCTACTCGATAACCTTTTCTTTGCCTTTGCTCGATTCACCTCCTTTAACTCCTTGAGCCAAATCAATAATTTAAAATAGTCATTAATCGACTATTCAAGTATTACTTTCAGAATAATATATATATTGATTTGACTTTCACACACATAGATTATAGTAAGCTTTATAATAGTCAATAAATAACTCATTGGCAAATTTTCACTAATGTTTACAACAAAATCACATATTCACTACGAGCTGTTTTCCTGAGCAGTAGTCGCTAAATTGTTTATAACTGGAGCTACAAAACTCCAAATCACTAGCCGTTAATTTTCCCTGAATATAGACTCGTATATCTTCCATCCATAAAATTTTCAGAATTTTTGGCTTGGCCAATCAATACCAGATTTTTCTTAAAGTTTCCCCTGTTTCACTGTTTGACTATTCTGACCACTCTTCACTACGAATCAAATTTCTCATTTTACAGAATTCAAAATGTGTTGTATTTGATCTCATTTGAAACTAGACTCATTAGGGAGTCTAAGCATATAAATTTTATCTTATAATCATTTTTGTACAATTTATAATGATTTTCTAAAAACAGAACAGGGAATCTAGTAGTCATTTTGACTCAGCCCCACAATACTTCAAATATCTCAAGATCGGTAACTCTTTTGTTTTCATAGTTTCTTTTGTAAGAAAATAGACTCTTCAAGCTTTAATGGCATAATTCACTCAGCTTCTAATTCAACTCCTACAAATTATGGCGATTTTCCAAAATCACCTTACTGCTGCTGTCCCCAAACAGATTATTACCGAATCAAATACTAACATTAGCATTTCACCTTAATAGCTAGCTTGCCAAGCCTTAATTTAACATATTTTCATTCAATTTGGTCTAATAACGCATAAATGGGTAAATTACATTTTTACCCCTAATATTTCGCACTTTCACAATTTAGTCTTTATTCCACAAAACACAAAATACACAAAGTTTGGTCACACTCCTTAAGGGCCGAATCTTCCTAGTGCCCATATAAGTCCATACATCTCATTTATTTCACCTTTGAGTCCTTCAAAAATTTGTTTTTGTAATTTAGCCCCAACTACTCAAAATCACCAAAAACTTCAACACAAAACATATTAATCTTTAACATATCTTTCACTTTTCATCAACAACTATCAAAAAGCTCAAGCACTCATCAATGGCAAAACACAAAATCATCATCAATCCACAAAATTGAACCATGGGTTTTTAGAACTCAAGTCAACTACTAAAACATGCATGCATCTCAAGAACAACATCAAACATACCTTAGTCTAGCAAACCACCATAGCCGATTTTCTCAAGCTCTTCCCCTTCCTTTCTTTCCTCTATTCGGCCAAAGGTGTTCAAGAATGAACACACATTTTTTTTGTTTTCTTTCCTCAACTCACGGCAACAAGGGGGGGGTATGGATGAGACCATTTTTTTTCATCACCCTTCCTTTTCATTGTTTAATTCCTTTCTTTAATTTATTTTAATTATCATGCTTAATATTTTATTTTCCTTACCATACATCACTAACACAACATGTTGGTGACATGTTTCCACCCATAGCATGGCCGGCCACTACATATTAGGGAGGGGGAATTTGACATGCAAGTCCCCTTTTTCTTCCACATGCACTAATAGGTCCTCATGCATTGACCTATCACATTTTAAAATTTTCTCATATAAGTCCTATTGACTAAATTCACATGCAATCGACTAAATCGAAGCTTGAAATTTTCACACATTCATGATTACATATTCTAGACAATAAACATCACATTCAAACCTTTCGGTGACTCGGTTTAGCGGTCCCGAAACCACTTCCCGACTAGGGTCAATTTTGGGCTGTCACACTAGTCGCTTTAAAAATCATATCTTGAGCTTCACAACTCGAAAATCAGTTTCGTGATTTTTCCCTGAAACTAGACTCATATACCCATCTACATATTTTTTTCTAGAATTTTTGATCAGGCCAATTAGTACAGTTTATTAGTTAAAGTCTCCCATGTTACAGGAATCGACTACCCTGACCTTTGCGCATTACGACTTGGATATCTCCTTGTACAGGGCTCCAATACTGATGCCGTTTATTTCTATAGAAACTAGACTCAGAGAGGAATCTATACACATATGGTATGACTCCTAATTATCTCTGGTTAATTTATAATCAATTTCCAAAGTCGGAACAAGGAATCCAGAACCCGTTCTGGCCCTGTCTCACGAGAACCTGAATATCTCTTAACATAATGTCCATATGATTGTTTCGTTACTTTCCTATGAAAGTAGATTCTTCAAGGTTTGTTTACATAATTTATTCACTATTTAATTCCATTCCTACTATTTTTAGTGATTTTCCAAATCTACGTCACTGATGCTGTCAGCCTCTACCTTTAAGGTAGGCTTTACCTATTTCATGGTTCAACTAGCCCTTTTTGCATACATAGCACAATTTATGAAAGTGATTAACCATCCCCGTGGCCAATCCTTGTCAAGCATATCCACACCAAATGATTATAACATTATACTCAAACACATATAAGCCATTTTCGCATGGCTATCCAAAACTTACACATCACATAAAGTACTTGAAAAACAGCAATGGGTCGTCCTATACATGCCATATCAAAATTCAACCAAAAGAGTACCCAAAAGAGCCTTTGATAGTGTGGGCAACTTCGACTTCAAGATCCCGAGTCCGATAGCTGGAGAACCAAAAATCTATAAAACAGAGGAGCAATGGAACGAAGTAAGCAATTTATGCTTAGTAAGTTTTGAGCAAGAAATTCCAGCATAACGAAAGCATAGCACACATTTAGCTAAACGGAATATTTCATAATACACAATTTTTCCGATATCAAACTTACTTCACAACGTTAACCCTTATGTACATACACAAAAGACCAACTTAGCCGAAGGCCGGTAGCTCGTTCATCAACTGAGCGAATATTTATTTGTAAGGGCTCGATTAAATTCAACACATACGTAACATATCCCAATATTGGGATGTTTTTCGAGTATTAGCTGGAATTTTACAGCAAGCTCATTCATTACCAAAATCACGTACCTTCGGAATTTAACCGGATATAGCTCCTCGTTCAAGTGCCTTCGGGACATAGCCCGGTTATAGTAACTCATACAATGCCTTCGGGACTTAACCCGGATTTTAAAACTCGCACGAATGCCTTCGGGACTTAACCCGGAATTAGTATCTCGCACAAAGGCCTTCGGGACTTAACCCGGAATTAATAACTCGCACAAATGCCTTCGGATCTTAGTCCGGATATAGTCACTTAGCACAAAGCCTTCGGGACTTAGCCCGGACAGCATTCAATTAATCATGCACATCTAACAATAATTCATGGCACATTCGTATTTCTTTTTCATTAGCAAAACTCAAACACAAGGCACATACCATCCTTGCACATTCGGCTCAATAGCCACACATAGAGCATGATTTTAATTTGCTTAAAACATGATTTAATCACATCGTAATTTAAGCTCTCTTACTCAAGAACTTACCTCGGGTGTTGTCGAACGATTCCGCTAACTATTCGACCACTTTTTCCTTCCCTTTATCGGATTTATTTCCCCTTTGCTCTTGAGCTTAATTAAACAAATAAATTGATTTCATCATTTAGACATCAAAAAAAAGATGAACACGAAGCACTTAGCCCATATTTATACATTAGACATTAAAGTCACATACATGTGAAATCATGCATCAACACAACATATTAGCTAATTTTTCCCCCTTGGCCGAATATGCATGTCTATTTTTGGGGTCGATTTCAACACTTAATACACACATATACACACTAGTAAAGCATCCTCTCCCTTCCCATCGATTTAACACATGCATTGCTCATTAACATGTAAAAGTTACATTCGGCCTTAGCACACAACTTGCTAGCCGATTCTTCTCCATTTAGCAACCAATGCACATATGTGCTCACACAAAAATGCTAAAAAGGAGGTTCAAGAATCATCAAGTCATCATCACATGCATCATTAACAAACTTCATATTTAGCATGCAATGGCATTAACACAACCTCCACCTAGGCCGAATTTTAACTCATCCTCTTGCCTCATCACCACCACATCAAACATCACCCAAGAATGATGCATCCATGGTCAAATGTCATTTCCATCACATAGCAAGATTTAGACCATGGGCTAGGTAGAACTCAAGCTAGCAACTAAAACATGCATGCATCTCATGGAACATCATCAAACATACCTTAGCCTAGCTACATCCATGGCTGAACCTCTTCACCTTTCTTCTTCCTTCCTCCTTAAAATTATTGGCCAAGGATGAACCAAAGGATGAGAAATTTTTTTCTTTGTTTTTCTTTCTAGTTTCGGCAAGTATGAAGATGAGAAAAGGATGAACAAAAATTCTCTCCTTTCTTTTCTTTAGCTCACGGCAATGGGGGGGGAACAAACAACTACACACACATTTTTTTTTTGTATTCACCATACTCCTTTTCATTATTTTATGCCCATGCCCCTTATTTTATTTGTTTTATCCCAACATTTTATGACACAAATTAACATATTTTATTTGTGCCATACTTATGCCATAATTTCCATAAAAAAAATTGCACAATTGCTCATCATGCCCATCATGGCCGGCCACCTTGTTTTAAGGTGGGAAATTTGACATGCAAATCCACCTATTTCATACTATAAGTTATTTGGCCACTACAAATTAGCCTATAGCATTTGCAAAAATTTTCACATGAGTCACATTTCAAAACTTCACTCACAATTGGCAAAATCAAAGCATGAAATTTTCACACATGCACTTTCACATGAAATAAACATAGGATATAACATCTAATTATTATTGTGACTCGGTTTAGCGGTCCCGAAACCACTTCCCGACTCGGGTCAATTTTGGGCTGTCACACTGTAATTGACCTAAATTGGTCATACTACACAAACACTATAAATATTAGCTCATAAGATTTGACTAGGGAGTTCTGATTTATGTTTTTAAATTCTTTAATAGGATTAAATAGGGTTTTAGGTAGATGTAAATTTTCTTCAATTGTTAAATAATTAGTGATTTTAATATAAATTTCTTTTCCATTTGTTTCATTTATTTTGTTCTTTTCTTTTCTTCTTTACCAAATCAAAGATCAACATCATTTGTGGATTCAAGGAATCAAGCATCAATTCTAGATCTTTGGATTTCTAAGCATTCTTTTCCCTTCTCTTTTGTTTTAAGTTTAATTGAATGTCTGATAATTAGGTAGGAGAGATTGCATCTAGAATGCCTATGAACTAAAACCCTAGGAAGGTTGAAGAGTTGAAGTAGGAGTGATTGACTTGAATTTAGGGTTTCAAAACTAATTACTTGGATTAGGTTAAGTGAATTATACCCTAGAATTCACGACTCTAAGAAGTAACTTAGGATAATGAGGCCGAAAGGATAGTATGCTTAGCACCAACTTAATCTAACCTGGTTTAATTTATCAGGTCGAAAGATAAGTAAGTTAAGTCGATCAATTAGTCTAGTTATAGTTTGAAAGGTATTAACCAGGCTAATTGTTATCTATATAGTAAGAACCCTAGATCTAAGTTAATCATGAACATAGAAGTGAGTCACCCTTTTGCCTGCTTATATTGATTGATATTTTGGTATTTAGATGGTATATATTATTTTATCCTGCAATTAATTTCTTTATTGTTTTGTCATAATATGACCATACATGAGTATCTATTTAGATGTAGGTAGTGTGTTGTTCGTGTTAATAATTTAGTTTAAATAAACCTCCCTTGAGTATGATTCTCAAAATATTTCCTAGTGTTTTACTGTAAAATTTACTATATTACAATTTGACCTATACACTTGCAAATACCGCACTTAATTGAGATCTTTAATTGTAATTTTTATCCCCGACGCACGTACGCTGGGACATGGTCGAGTTGTTGGCGTCGTTGTTAGGGAGGTTTCAGTGTTAAACTAAATTTTTAGTATTTATTGCATGCTAAGTAGGATAAGTAGGAAACTGAAGTTCATAGATATGGTGATTTTTTTAATTACTTGAAATTTATTTTGTTTTATTTTCTTAACTTAGTTGTTTTTCTTATTTGTAGTATATGACTCCAAGTATAGGGCAATCTGATTAAGTCTGACCCTAACCAAAATGCATGTTAAGATAAATACGAAGAACTCTTATCCCAAGAGATGATCCACCAATGGCTAATCCACCACATGAAAATTCGTTGTATAACGGCCAACCAGAACAAAAACCACCACTTGAACTAATTACACAGATTGTAGAGCCAATGGCATAGTAGGATCACATGTTACGTGACTACACAATGCTGATTTCGGATGCTATACGAGGCAGTATTAACAGATCAACTATGAACGTGAACAATTTTAAGATCAAACGATAATAATACAATTGATACAAAGTAGCATACAATTTTGGGGCTCAATACACGAGGACCCGAATCAACATCTTAAACAATTCCTGCATCTGTTTGATACATTTAAATTTAATAGGGTCATTGATGACGCTATTCATCTTCTATTGTTTCTATTCTCATTATCTGATATCGCATTGACTTGGTTGGATTCACAGGCTCTAGAACCAATCAATACATTGGAGGAACTTGCAAACATATTCTTGGAAAAGTTCTTTTTGCTAGGTAAAATGATACAGTTAAGGCAAAACATCACCAACTTTCTCCAAATTGAAAGGGAAACTCTTTACGAGGCATGGGAGAGGTCTAAATTGTTGTTGCGCAAGTGTCTATCCTACGGACTTGCTAAATGGTTTCAAATATAGATATTCTATAAATCTTTCGATGAAAACTTGAGGTTGGATTAGATGGGGCATCTTCCGAAACCTTCATGTCGAAAACTTATGCGAATGCTTGTTAGCTCATCGAGGACATGGCCATGAATTCATACATGTGGTCCGTGTAACAGCTGGTTTAGACCCTAGTCAGAACAGTGATTTTGGAACCACAAATCCGAGGTTGGAAAATTATTTTTATATTATTTTGTGTTTTTATGACATGAGATTGATATGTCTGAAAGTTTGGTGTGATAATTTTATCGTTTAAGCGGTTAATTTGAGAAAATGACTAAATTGCGTAAAATGCAAAAGTTGCATTCTACATGTAAAAGGTGTCAAATTGCTTTGACTTTTTAATATGGTGGCCTTAAATGGTAATTAAACCATTTTAAATGATAGTGGACATTGTTGGACAACCATTACATGTTTAAAATGTTATTTTATTAAGGTTAATATTGTAAAATGGCTATTATGTTAATATTAATAAAACAAAACATGATTTTGTTGATATATTCATCACCTTTGCCGAAAATACTAAGAAAAAAAAAGAGAAAATAAGCTTGCTAGGGTTCGACACTTTGATTGCTTGATTAAGGTATGTTTTGGAGCTCAGTTTTTGATAATTTCTACATTTTTGTGATCGTTGCTCTGTATACTATCATGCCCATGTATGAATTTTGGAAATTGTTGATGATTTTGAGTTGAGCCATTGTTGATAATATGAGTTTTATGAAGTTTTATGATAGTAAATGAAAGATATGTGTTAGATTACTATGTTTTCTATTGGGAATTTTGATGAATTTGAGTATTTTGGAGTAAATTATGAAAAATGTATATTGAGGGGTTGAATTGTGAAATAAATGAAAGTTTTTGGCTCCTAGAGGTTCTTATGATATTTGGCTATGCATGGGTTCATTGAAATTATGTGTATTTTGTGTTTTTGTGAAATAGGGACTAAAATGTTAAAATGTGAAAATGTGAGGGCTAATTTGTAAAATTCCCTAAATATGTGTTTATGGATTAAACTGAATGATTTGTTGAATAAAAGGATTAATTTTGAATATATATAGATCAAGAAAAGAGGAGTTTGAATTTAGACTGAGGGAAGTCGAAAGTTATTGAGTACACGGTCCGAAATTCCAAGTACAAGGTAAGTTCGTATGTGATAAATGATGTTATAGTTATGTTTTAATGCTTTGATAATGCATAAATTGTATAGATATTTGATTACGGTTTGAGCATGATGATAATCGACTATGTTCGGCACTAAGTGTGCGGTTCGAAATAGCTTCAGCTACAAATGGCACTAATTGTGCGAGTTGGAATAGCTTCGGCTATAAGAGGCACCAAGTGTGCGATACTGAGATAGCTTCGGTTTATTGAAACAACATTAAGTGTGTAAGATTGTTACGACTTCGGCATATCACTGATGCACTAAGTGTGCAAATTCTTAAAGCACAGAAGGACTTTCGAATGAATTAATGTATTTGAATGAGAGTTAAGAATTAAATGAATAAATACGGGAAAATTTAGGTATGTTCGATACTTATGTGGTAAATGATACTCTGTGTATGAAGCTTGATGAATTCGTATGAACATATTAAATGAGATAGAATAGAATTGATGGATGAATTGTGAATTATTAAGTGTTTATTAGTTGATGTTTTGTATATTATAAACTGTTGATTATTTATGGTACAAACTTACTAAGATTTAAAGCTTACTGTGTGAAATGTTCTCTGTTTTTTAGTGTTATAAAGCTAGCTAAGATTTGGGGATTGTTAGCGACATCAATCACACTATCGGACATCTATTTTGGTACCATTTTGAGAGTTGCATATATGGTATATGGCATGTATAGGCTAGTGTTATTTTGGTATGTTTTGTGTTGTGATTAGCCACGAGACTTGGCTTGTAAATATTGGTATGTATGGCCTCTTAAGTGTGCCTAAATGGTATGTTTGATAAGTAAGAAATGTGATGTTCATAATGTTTATATGATGGTTTATTATGGGATATTGAAGTAATAAGTTTGCGCATTTGGAACTTTGGTAAATTCTGATGATGTTGGCATATCGAATTGGTTGAGGTTATATAGTTTGATATGTGATTAAATTGGCATGTTTTGGTTACCTTTAAAAGTATGGAAATGATGTAAAAATGTTGTGGCTTTAGTGGATGGGAAATTTGGTTTAAACCAAACCTATTTTTGCCCCACACGGATGAGCACACTGGCGTATGTCTCGACCGTGTGTCTGTTATAACTTAGTTATGCAAGTCAATATTGAGCACGACTTAGACACACGGGCGTGTCTGGTGGCCGTGTGAGACACACAGCCTTGGCACATGGGCGTGTGTGGCCATTTCAAATGGTACACAGGCTAAACTCTCGGGCGTGTGGTTGGCCGTGAGACCCAAGTCAGTCTTGACCACGGCCAAGGCACACGGGCGTGTCTTGTGGCCGTTTGGTTAAGTCAGTATGTATGCCCTGTTTTGCCATGGTTTAGACACATGGGAGTGTCTAAAGCCATGTGAGGAACACAGCTTGTTCACACGGGCATGTGACTTGTGAAACTTTGAAAATTTTGTTAAGTTTCTGAGAAAATTTGTATGTGCTCAGTTTAGTCCCAACCCCTTTCTAAAACATGTTTAAGGTCTTGTTGACCTATGTAAGGGACTTTGTAATGATGTGTGACGATGATGGTATGATGATTGAGAACTAAATGCGAGATGATTAGATTTGTCCGGTAACTCCTTTAACCCTAGTCCAGCAACAGATACGAATTAGGGGTTTTACACTCCGTTGACAGATTTGTATATAATATGTGACCACTGATGGCGAAGGCAGTTTCAGAAGATGATAAATATCAACAAATTCTTGAAAAGTTGAACTGTCTGGATATTGGTTTCAGTTAGAAATCACCCATCCTGGGACAAATACTCTGAGAATCAACTGGAGGAGGTCAATTTTTTTGGGGAATAGGGACGAAAATCCTATTTTAACACATAAAATCTCAGTTACAGGGATCATCCAAATCCAAAATAGGGGTAACCAAAGAGGAAACTTTAATTAGAACAAACCAACTCCTCCTTATAAACCACCTCAGATGGCTAAATCTCAGGAGTATGAGCATCAGTATATAGCTTGAGCCAATTACTCTCGAGCTAAAAGAAGAAATGAATTCATCATGGGGTGACGTGTAACAACTAATAGCACAGATGATTTAGATGCAACAACAAATTAATAGACACATGGTGAGTCTAAAGGCTTAGATGAGCCAGTTGGCAAATTCTCCTCAAACATATGGGAACACTGAGAACAACCCTAGGAGGAATAGGAAATAGCACGCGAAAGCTATTACACTCCACTCGGGTACAACTCTAGAAATCCCAAGTATTCCAGCTCCGAAAAAAGTGGATGAGGAGAAAATCGATGACCCTCTAGATGATTCCCAAGGAGATGAAGAGAATGCTAAAATCAAGGAGGAAACAAATGAACCTGAGCTAAAACAGTGTGACAATTCAAGTAGTAAGAGCATTCCATTCCCATCGAGGATCTAGGATAAGAAGAAAAGGGACAGTGTGTAATACCCCTACTCGTATCTGTCACTAGAACAGGATTACAGAGCATTATCGGAACACTCAAAAAAAATTACAAATAACTTATGTAAATTACTATTCATTTACTGAGATCATTCATAACGTCCCTTGAGTGGGCCCTCGAGGTTCAATACGAGCATTAGAATCGAGTTGGGACTTAATCGGGAACTCTAAGAATCTTTTGCGACTTTTCAAAATTTTTCCAAAGTGTAGGGCCCATGCACCTGTGTAACTCTCTGACTTGTACACACGGCCATGCCACATGTTCGTGTGCTAGGCCATTTGGTTAACTAATTCAATTCGAAATTAGGTGCAGGTTTCACACGGCCAAGACACACGCCCGTGTTCTAGGCCGTGTGGCACACACGGCTGAGACACACGTCCGTGTCTCTGTCTATGTGCTCAATTTTGAGCATTCTGTTTCTTAAAATTAAGGTGCAAGGGAGACACGGCCTAACGACATGCCCATGTTACCAGGCAGTGTGTCACACACGGTCTAGACACATGCTTGTATGTCTGCCTATGCTTACAAAATGAAGCCATTTCTAGCATTATTTCTCACCCAAAATTTCACCCAAGACATGCACTTGAAACACACATCCAATACCAACCAACACAAGCATTTAGCTTAAACAAATTTCATCATTCACAAGGCATATCACTACAAGCATACATGATCACAACCTTAACTTAGTTTAACTTAGGCATTCATAACATTGATCACATATTCTTAACATCACACATGTGTATATATATATCATAATAATGTACTTAGTCATACCAAAATGAACCATTACTAGCCATTCCAATGGCTAGGTTACAAAATAACATTTCAAGCCACTATTAGCCAAGTTGTCCAATACATGCCATTATACCAAAATGATTTTACTAAGGATACCCAAAATGACTAGTTGATAGTGTGACAATGCTCTAGTGATCTCCAACCCTCACGAGCTTCCGAGCACTATAAAATAGGGGAAAAATAAATGGAGTAAGCATTACATGCTTAGTAAGTTCGTATAACAGAAGCTAAACTTACCAATCCCATTTATTAAATCTAAGCATACAATAACAAGTTTTCCATCCATTTGGCTAAATTGCCTAAACACATGCATCCAATCAAACATGTTAGTCACAAAAATCTCCATCTCAATCAAGTAATATAGATAAGCTCATCAAGCAATATTCTTTCAAGTCATTATCATTTCATCTCAATATTTCCATGCCATGTCAAGAGTTTTATGTCCGTCGAATGATTGAATTCCGATGGATGCTTAAGTAGTACACTCGAAGTGTACGACTCAATAATCTATCAATTTCTTATTCAAGGGTACCCATTAGGTCACTTAACCAAGTAACACTCTCTCGAGCCACATATCGTATAACAGGATTATCAATCCATGCTAAATCCTTTATATAACGTAAGCTCAGAAGAGCTCGATTAAGATTACCAGTCCAGGCTAAACCCTAATCATAACGTATGCTCGAGAGGTAATATATCAGGATTACCCATCCAGGCTAAATTCTTTCTATAACAAGGTCATCGGGATTACTCATCCGAGCTAAATCCTGCCCGCAACAAATGCAGGACCCTATTAGTTTCGGGAAAGCACATATAATCATCGAAATTCAATATTCAATCGGGACTTAACCCTTTTATCACCATTTTAAGCATGTATCAAATTCTCCATCATAGGATACAAGTAAATCACATCAATATAACTCACATTACATACAAACACAACATTCAATTAACATAATTACATGCTCGATTAAGTTACACGAACTTACCTCATCACTTGTTCGCGTAAAAAGTCTACTAATCCGAAACCTTTTCTTTTCCTCGATCTATCCTCGAATTAGTGTTGTCCGGATCTATATAAATGAATTTAACCATCAATTTCACACATTTCATATTTAAATGGATTCAATTTATGTTCTAAGCAAAATTACCATTTTGCCCTTAACTTTTCCATAAATTTTAATTTTGTCCTTAGGCTTGAAAAATGAAACTTGTGCAAATTACTCCCTGTTCCAAGCCTAACAAAAGCCCCATTACAAAATTTACAGCACATGTATTCATAAAATTTTAGAATATTTCATCAAATTTTACAACTTTTCATTTTAGTCCCTAAATCATGTTTTCATCAAAAATGACTTTGTAAAAGTTGTTTATCTATCAATAATCTTTCATTTTCTACTATAAATTTCTAATTTCCAGCATATTCATCCATGACCCATTTTTCATACCTTGATAACTTTTCAAATTAATTCCTCAAATAGAGAGATTAAGCTATCCCAATTTCAAAAACACCAAAATTACTAAAACCGGGACAAGGAAACTTACCCAATTAGGCCTTGAAAGTTTCTTTTCTCTCAACTAGGGTTTCCATGTGTTTTTAGGTTGAAAATGACAAAAATAATATGATATTTTCTTTTATCATCTTTTAATTAATTTAATTATTCCAAATTCCAATTTAGTCCTTAACCTTTTCTAATTTTTCCATGGATGAGTCACGAAGAATCTACATACTTTTCGTTAATGGTCTAATTACCATATAAGGACCTTTATATTTGAATTCCATAGCTATTTAACCCTTATAGCTACTAGAATTCAACCTTTACTTTTTATGCGATTTAGTCCTTCTCGTAATTAAACACTTAATCGATAAAATTTTCATATCAACATTTTCACACGACATGCCTATTATAATACGGGCCATATAATAAAATAAAAATAAATCATATTTTTGGGTCGAATTTGTGGTCCCAAAACCACTATTTCAATTTCACTGAAAAATGTGCTTTTACAACTCTCCCCCTTAAGGGATTTTCGTCCTCGAAAATCTTACAAATAAAAAGATTCGGGTATTGCTTCCTCATAATGCTGTGTCGTTTCCAAATAACTTTTACTAAAGCTACCTTTTTATTTATTAACTCTTTTGTTTCCCGAGCTGAGATTTTGATTGGTTCTTCACTATATGTCATATCAAGCTGGAACTCTACCTCTGTCGGAGAGATAACATGTGAAGGATCGGATCGATACTGTTGTAGCAAGACACATGAAAAGCATTATGAATCAGTTTAAGCTCTGCTGGTAAAGCTAACCGATATGCAACAGGTCCAATTCTTTCTGTAATCTCATATGGTCCAATGAACTGTGGGCTCAATTTTTCTTTATGTCCAAATCGGAGAACTTTCTTCGAGGGCGACACTTTCAAAAATACTTTGTCACTGACTTGAAATTTTATTTTATTTTGCTTCAAATCAACATAAGACTTTTGACAATTAGAGGCTGCTTTCAAATTGTCTCGAATTACTTCAACTTTTTCTTCGGTCTCTCGGACCAAGTCAACTCCATGAAACTTTTTCTCACTGAGTTCAGTCCAGTACTATAGAGTTCTACATTTGCAACCATACAAAGCTTCATACAGTGCCATTTTAATACTAGATTGATAACTATTATTATATGCAAATTCAACCAAAGGCAAATACTTTTCCCATTTACCTTCAAACTCAAGTATAGAACACCAAAGCATATTTTCCAATATCTGTATTACCTGTTCTGTTTAGGGATGAAATGCAGTACTAAAGTGTAATTGAGTACCCAAAGCTTTTTGCACTTTGTTCCAAAATCAAGATGTAAACCGAGGATCTCTATCTGAAATAATGGAGACAGGCACTCCATGCAATCTGACAATCTCAGAAATGTATAATTCTGCCAATCTATCCAAGAAATAATCCATACGTTTCGGAATAAAGTGTGTAGACTTTGTCAATCGATCAACAATTACCCACATGGCATCCTTCTTTTTTGGAGGCAGGGGTAATCCCGTTACAAGGTCCATGTTAATTCTTTCCCATTTCCATTCTAGTATCGTAACTAGGTATAATAGTCCAGAACACAATAGATGTTCAGTTTTTACTTGCTGACATATCAAACACTTAGATACGAACTCAGAAATGTCTCGTTTCATTCCCAGCCACCAGTACATCTTTTTCAGATAATTATACATTTTATTACTACCAGAATGCATAAACGTGTTACCATTGTGAGCTTCATTCAAAATATTCTGTACTAGCCCTAAACTTTTCAGTACACATACTCTGTCTCTGAATAATAAACAACCATCAATCCCAATCTAAAATTCTGTGTCAGGAGTCGATTCGATTTGTACCCGTCTTGCTTGCAACTTACTATAATTTTTTTGAGCTTCAGAGATCTGTTGCAAAAGCATTGGTCTAGCTTTTAACTCGACTATGATTGAACCATCATCAGACAATGACAATCAGGTATTCGTAGCCCGCAAGGAAAACAAGGATTTTCTACTCAAAGCATCAGCAACCACATTGGCTTTTCCCAGATGATAGCCAATAACAAGATCATAATCTTTTAATAATTCAAGCCATCTGCTCTGTCTCAAATTCAAATCTTTCTATGACATCAAGTATTTTAGAATTTTATGATCGGTGAATATGTGACATTTTTCTCCAAATAAGTAATGCTGCCAAATTCTCAATGCAAACACTATGGCTGCCAATTCAAGATCATGTGTCGGGTAGTTCTTTTCATGTGACTTTAGTTGTCTTGAACCATAGGCTACTACTTTACCTTATTGCATCAAAACACAGCCTAAGCTATTCAATGACGCATCACTATAAACTGTAAATTCCTTACCCGATTTTGGCTGAACTAACACTGGTGCTTCTGTCAATAAAGACTTTAATCTATCAAAGCTCTGCTGGCATTTGTCAGTCCACTCAAACTTTACATCTTTTTGCAGCAAACGAGTCATTGGAGCAGCTATCATTGAAAAACTTTTTACTAATCTCCGATAATAACCAGCTAGTCTCAGAAAACTTCAGACTTTAGACACATTCTTCGGTGGCTTCCAATTAACGATGGATGGAATTTTATTCGGGTCTACTCTTACACCTTCAGCAGACACAATATGCCCAAGAAAACTAACTTCCTATAAAATTCACATTTACTAAATTTAGCATATAGTTGTTTCTCTCGCAAAGTTTGCAACACTATTCTCAAATACTCAGCATGCTCATCTTCATCTTGAGAGTAGACCAAAATATCATCTATAAATACCACCACAAACCTGTTTAAATACGTGCTGAAAATTCTATTCATCAAATCCATAAACACTGCAGGTGCATTTTTCAAGCCAAATGGGATCACAAGAAAATCATAGTGACTATACCCGATTCTAAAAGCTGTCTTTGGTACATTCAATTCTTTTACTCATAGTTGATAATAACCAGAATGGAGATCAATCTTCAAAAATAAAGTGGCACATTTTAACTGGTCAAACAAGTCATCAATATAAGGTAATGGATACTTATTCTTTATTGTAACTTTGTTGAGCTATTTGTAATCAATACACAGCCTCAATGATCCATCTTTCTTCTTTACAAATACAACCAGTGCACTCCAATGTGAGAAACTATGTCTGAGCAAAACCTCTATCAATCAACTCTTGCAACTGTACTTTTAGCTCTTTCAATTTAGTAGGGGTCATTCTATAAGGTGCTATGGATATCGGCGTCGTTCCTGAAACAAGATCTATAGAGAATTCCACTTCTCTATCTAGTGGTAAACCAGGTAATTCTTCTGGGAATACATCAGGAAATTCGCATACTACCGTCACTAACTAAATCTTTGAATTAAATACTTTAGTATCCAACACATATGCAAGGAAAGCATCATAACCCTTTCGGACATATTTCTGTACTGATATTGCTGAAATCACATTAAGTAATACATCTAGTTTATCAGATTCAACATGAAGTAATTCACCATTCTCACTTTTCAATACAACATATTTCTGTTTACAGTTCACCACTGTATCATATCGGGTTAACCAATCCAATCGCAAAATCACATCAAATTCATCAAAAGGCAATAACATCAAGTCAGCCAAAAAGCAATAAGCTTTTACCGTCAACGGACAATTCTTACAAACTTTATCCACCATAACACACTAGCTCAGGAGGTTTGAAACTTTAACCATAAATTTAGTGAATTCAATAGGTAATTTTTTAACAGACATTAGGTTTGTGCATATATATGAATGTGTGGAACCAGGATCAATCAATGCAGTAATATCAGTATCAAGTAGAGAAAATGTACCAGTAATGATGTCTGGTGCTGAGGCATCTTCTCTAGCACGAATAGCATATGTCCTTACAGGTGCTCGTGCCTCAGATCTAACTGTTGTATCCTTGGTAGTACCTTGACTACCACCAATATTATAGAGATGGCAGGGTGGTCTGCCTCTCGAGACAGGATTACTCAGCTTTGGAGCTGGTTCTATCTCCTGTTCAATTCTTTCTGGACAATATCTGAGAAATTATCAAGTGAACCACATCCAAAAAAGCTCCACTTCTAGACCAATATTCCCCATGATGAAATTTCTTACAATGTTTACATTTCAGTTTGGGGTTACCAGCACTACCCACACTGGTCACAGATGGAGATGAAGACCTCAGGTTAGAACGTTGAGAGCTCCGCTCTCTTCTAGAATATCCCGTAGAGGTGGTAACAAAATCATAATACTTCTTTAATTTTTTAGAAGCAAATGATTTGTGATTTACTCATAGTTCTTTTCCTAGAAACCCGAGCCTCTCTTTCGACTTGTCTCTTTTCTTTACTCAATTTTCAGCTTTGTGGGTTCAATCAGCTAACACTGCAAATTCCCTTATCTCAAGAATTCCAATCAACAATTTTTTGTCTTCATTTAAACCTTATTCAAAGTGTTTACACATTTCAACCTCGGTTAGAACCCATTCCTTAACATACTTGCTCAATCGAACAAATTCTCGTTCATATTTAGATACAATCATGTTTCCTTGTTTAATCTCTAGAAATTCTTTATTTCTTTGATCCATGAACATCTGACTAACAAAATTCTTCCTAAATTCAGCCTGGAAGAATTCCCATGTAACATTTTCTCTTGGTACAACTGAAGTTATGGTATTCCACCAATAATAAGCTATATCTTTCAATAGAGATAATGCACATGTCAGACATTCAGTAGGTGTGCAGGATAGTTCATCAAAAAGTCGGATAATATTTTCTAGCCAAAATTGACCCTTTCCAGATCATCATCTGAGGTAGCTCTAAATTTTTTTGTGACAGCCCAAAATTGACCCTAGTCGGAAAGTGGTTTCGGGACCGCTAAACCGAGTCACCGAAATGTTTGAATGTGATATTTATTGTCTAGAATATGTAATTATGAATGTGTGAAAATTTCAAGCTTCGATTTAGTCGATTGCATGTGAATTCAGTTAGTAGGATTTGTGTGACACTTTTGAAATGTGATAGGCTAATCTATAAGGATCTAATAGTGCATGTAATAAAAAGGGAGGACTTGCATGTCAAATTTCCCCCCTAATTAGTAGTGGCCGGCCATGCTATGAGTGGAAACATGTCACAAACATGTTATGTTAGTGAGGTATGTTAGGAAAAATAAAATAAGGAGTATGGGTAATAAAGAAATGGAAAAAAAAGAAAGAATGTGTGTGAGTGTTCCCCCCATTGCCGTGAGTTAAAGAAAAGAAAAAAAATTTGTTCATCCTTTTTCATTTCTTTTGGCCGAAAATTCTAAGGAAGGAGGAATTCATTTCTTTTGGCCGAAAATTCTAAGGAAGGAGTTCTTGCTTCATGTTTGGTTTGGAAGAGGATTAGGAGGAGGTTTGGCCATACTTGTATCTAGATTAAGGTATGTTTGAGGTTGTGCCATGAGATTCATGCATGTTTTTAGTTGCTAGCTTGAGTTCTAATTAGCCCATGGTTCAAATCTTTGCTATGTCATGGGGATGATATTCGGCCTAGGTGGATTTTGTGTTAATGCCATTGCATGCTAAATATGAAGCTTGTTAATGATACATGTGATGGTGGATTGATGACTCTTGAATTTTCTTTTTAGCATTTTTGAGTGAGACATTAAGTTCTTTGTTTAACCATGACCAAAATTGAAATGGTATGGTGTTGTGATGTATTCGGCCATGGTATATCCATAAGTATGATTTATGCTTATTGCATGGTAGGTAAGATTTGTGTTTTGGATTTATGTTCATGTTTAGTTATAATCAACTTTGAGATTCGGCTCTTGCACACATATATATATGTTTGCACATGACGTATTGGTATGACATATACAATATCTCAAGGTATATATTTACATATGATGGTGTTTCGATTATGGAGTACATGATGGATGCGTATTGAGTTATAATATGTAATGCATTAGTTAGTAAAAGGTATGCCATTTGTGTGTGGTATTGAGTATATAATTGGCCTCAACATAGACATGCATAATCGGCCACATGAATGAGTACATAGGTTGATGTGTTGTTCGGCCATAGGTAAGCATATTGAAGGCTTTATCTTGACTTAGAAAATTCGGCTAAGGAGAGTATTAACTAATGTGTTGAGTTTGATTCATGATTCCGTACATATGTGACTTTAATGTCTAATGAATATATGTGGGCCAAGTACCTTGAGTTCCTCTTTTCGATGCTCAAATGATTAAATCAATTTATTTGTTAAATTAAGCTCAAGAGCAAAGGGGAACTAAATCCGATAAAGGGAAGGAAAAAGTGGTCGAATAGCCATCGGAATCGTTCGACAACATCCGAGGTAAGTTTTCGAGTAATGGGACTTAAATTATGATTCGATTAGATTATGTCTTAAGTAAATCAAAATCATGCTCTTATATGTGGCTATTGAGCCGAAATTGTAAATGTGATAAGTGTCTTGTGTTTAAGCTTTGGTAATGAAAATGAAATATGAATGTGTCATTATTTATTGATATATGTGCATGGTTACTCGAATGATATCCGGGCTAAGTCCCGAAGGCTTTTGTGCTAAGCGACTACATCCGGACTAAGATCCGAAGGCATTTGTGCTAGCGACTATATCCGGGCTAAGTCCTGAAGGCATTTATGCTAGTGACCATATCCGGGTTAAGACCCGAAGGCCTTGTGCGAGTGGTTATATCCGGCTAAACCCCGAAGATGCTTGATTTGGGAACGAGCGATCTTGCTGTAAAAATTTAAATTAATACGCTCGTAAAATCCCAACGATGAGGTATGTTTCGTGTGTGCTTTGAATTAGTTGATCCCTTACAAATCTGTATTCGCTCAGTCGATAAATGAGCTACCGGCCTTTGGCTAAGTTGATCTTTTGCGTATGAACATAAGGGTTGGTAATGTGAAGTAAGTATGATATTGAAAATTTGTGCATATGAAATTATCCGTTTAGCTATATGAATACTATACTTTTGTTGTGCTGGAATCCCTTGCTCAAAACTTACTAAGCATAAATTGCTTACTCCGTTTCTTTGTTTCTCTGTTTTATAGATTTTGGCTCGTCAGCTATCGGACTCGGGATTTTTGGAAGTCGAAGTCTCCCACACTATCAAAGCCCCCTTTTGGTACAATTTTGGTTGAACTTTGAAATGGCATGTATAGGACTACCCTTTTGTTGTTGGTCATGTACCCTTCGGTTTTGTGTAAATTTGGATAGCCATGCGAAAATGGCTTAAATATACTTTGATCATAGCATTATAATCGTTTTGTATGTTGTCCGTCGAGAGGTATGGAAATGTTGGTAACGGTTAGCCATGGGAAGGGTTATTCTTGATCACTTTTGGAATATGTATGACAAACTCTAGTTGATCCATGGAGGATCATGAAATAGGTAAAGTTTACCTTAAAAAAACAGATGCTGGCAGCAGCAGTGATGTGGATGTGAAAAATCACTAAAAATAGTAGGAATGGAATTAAATAGTGAATAAATTATGTAAACTAACCTTGATGAATATATTTTCATAGGAAAGTAACGAAACGATCATATGGACAGTATGTTAAGAGATATTCAGGTTCTCGTGAGACAGGGCCAGAACTGTTTCTGGATTCCCTGTTCCAACTTTGGAAATTCATTATAAATTAACCAGAGATAATTAGAAGTCATTCCATATATGAATAGATTCCTTTTTGAGTCTAGTTTCTATAGAAACAAACGAAATCAGTATTGAAGCCCTGTACAGGGAGATATCCAAGTCGTAATGCGCAAAGGTTATTGTAGTCGATCCCTGTAACATGGGAGACTTTGACTAATAAACTGTACTAATTGGCCTGACCAAAAATTCTAGAAAAAAATTTGTAGATGCATATATGAGTCTAGTTTCAGGGAAAAATCACGAAGCTGATTTTCGAGTTGTGAAACTCAAGATATGATTTTTAAGGTGACAGTGACTCAGTTAGCCAGCTTGCCTGGAAAATTTAAAATGGATTGTGCAAAGAAGTGATTTAAGTCTGCAAACCCCTCGTGTCCGACTCCGGCGACGGACTCGGGTACGGGGTGTTACATTTTTCGCCCCATGCTTGTGGATTTTATCTATCGGAGGCTTACCAATTCTAATAGGTTCAACACCCTGTGGTACCTTAGGAATCGATTGGGGAGCAGGTGGGGGAGGTTGTTGTATAGTAGGGTTTGTTCTCAGGTACTGTGTAAACCATTCATTCATCGTTGGAAAGAAGGCTTGTTTTGCCTCCTCACTTTGGCCCTTAGACATGGGCCTTTCACTACTAAACGTAGACGCAACTCTTTGTATTAAAGCTGAAGCATTATTCTTAGCTTCATCAGATTGAGCTCTAGCTCAGTTGGATGGCATTACTATATGAAAAACGCATTCAAAATAATCAAGAGTCATCACACTATCACAATTTATATAATGGCATGTATAGCTAAACTCGTGTTCATTACATCAAATCTGATAATTGGTTAAATCGTAGCTTTGATACCACTAAATGTAACACCCCTAACCAGTATCCGTCGCCAGAACAGGGTTACAGAGCATTACCAGAACATTCAGCACCATTTACAAATAAGTTATGTCAATGACTATTCATTTACTAAGATCATTTATAACGTCCCTTGTTTGGGCCCTCGAGGTCCAATACAAGCATTAGAATCGAGTCGAGACTTAATCAGGAACTATAAGATTTTTTCGCGACTTTTCAAAAATTTTCCAAGGTGTAGGGCTCACACACCCGTGTGGTCCAAGGGACACGCTTGTGTGACCCTGGGACATGCCTGTGCTGGGGCCGTGTTCGACCTCATGTAACTCTCTGACTTGCATAGAAGCCAAGCAACATGCCCGTGTACTGGGATGTGTGGTTAATTAATTCAATTCGAAATTAGGTGCAGGTTTTACACGGCCAAGACACGCTCGTGTTCTAGGTCGTGTGGTACACACAGCTTAGACACATGCCCGTGTCTCTATCCGTGTGCTCAATTCTGAGCATTCTGTTTCTCAAAATTAAGGTGCATGAGACACACGGCCTAACCGCATGCCCATGTTACCAGGCCGTGTGTCACACACGGTCTAGACACACACCCGTATGTCTGCCCGTGTGGACAAAATGAAGCCATTTCTAGCTTCATTTCTCACCCAAAATTTCACCCAAGACCTACACTTGAAACACACATCCAATGCCAACCAATACAAGCATTCAATTTAAGCAAAATTTCATCATTCACAAGGCATATCACTATAAGCATACATGACTACAACCTTACCTTAGTTTGACTTAGGCATTCACAACATTGATAACATATTCTTAAAATCACACATGTGTATATATATCTTACTAAACTACTTAGTCATACCAAAATGAACCATTACGAGCCACTCCAATGGCTAGGTTACAAAATAACATTTCAAGTCACTATTGGCCAAGTTGTTCTATACATGCCATTATACCAAAATGATTTTACTCAGTATACCCAAAATCACTAGTTGATAGTGTGATGATGCTCTAGTGATCTCCAACCCTCGTGAGCTTCCGAGCATTATAAAATAAGGGAAAAATAAATGAAGTAAGCATTACATGCTTAGTAAGTTTGTATAACGAAAGCTAAACTTACCAATCCTGTTTATTAAATCTAAGCATACAATAACTAAATTGCTTAAACAGATGCATCCAATCAAACATGTTAGTCACAAAAATCTCCATATCAATTAGTCACAAAAATCTCCATATCAATCAAGTAACATAGATGAGCTCATCAAGCAATATTCTTTCAAGTCATTATTATTTCATCTCAAGATTTCCATGCCATGGCAGGAGTTTTATGTCCGTTGAATCATTGAATTTTGATGGATGCTTAAGTAGTACACTTGAAGTGTACGATTCAATAATCTGTAAATTTCTTATTCAAGGGTACCCATTAGGGCACTTAACCAAGAAACACTCTCTCGAGCCATATATCGTATAACAGGATTACCAGTCCAGGCTAAATCCTTTACATAATGTAAGCTCAGAAGAGCTCAATTAGGATTTCCAAGCCAAGTAAACCCTAATCATAACGTATGCTTGAGAGGTAATATACCGGGATTACCCGTTCGGGCTATATCCTTTCTATAACAAAGTCATCGAGATTACTCGTCCGAGCTAAATTCTGTCCGCAACTAATACAGGACCCTATTAGTTTAAGGAAAGTACATATAATCATCGGAATTCAATATTTAATCAGGACTTAACCCTTTTATCACCATTTCAAGCATGTATCAAATTCTCCATCATAGCATACAGGTAAAGCACATCAATATAACTCACATTACATACAAAGACAACATTCAATTAACATAATTACATGCTCGATTATGTTACACGAACTTACCTCGACACTTGTTTGCGTAAAAAGTCTACTAATCCAAAACCTTTTCTTTTCCTCGATCTAACCTCGGATTAGTGTTTCTGGATCTATATAAATGAATTTAACCATCAATTTCACACATTTCATATTTAAATGGATTCAGTTTACGTTCTAGGAAAGATTACCATTTTGCCCCTAACTTTTTCATAAATTCTGATTTTGTCCCTAGGCTTGGAAAATGAAACTTGTGTGTAATGCCCCAAATCCCCAAATCTTGAAAATCCCTGTTAAAATTATTGTTATGTGTTTATGACGTGAAAGTATGGCTGACTTAGTGGTAGTGTTTTCTGGGAGTGTCTGGGAAGTCATGGGTTCAAGTCTTGGCTTCCATAAAAAATTTGCTTTTTAAGGTTAAACCCCTACCTTTGGTTGGTATGGTTATATGAAAAACTTGTTAAAAACCTGACAAAATGGGTTGCTGGTCTAGTGGATAGTGGCGTGTGGAGTGTGCAAGGGGTCTGAGGTTCGAATTCCTGCTTATGCATATGAAGATTATTTTTACTGATGGCCGTGGGAGAAGGTTATGTTTGACTGAAACTCTGCTTGTTTGAGTAGAGTTTGAACTTGTTAGTTTAGGGGATAATGGGGGAGTGATTTGAAGAGGATTATGTGCGATTTGAAAGGGGAAGAGTTATAGCCGAATAGGGACTTTGGCAAAGGAATTTGGCCTTGAGGTTGGGAGCTTCTCTCACTTTTCATTTTTGGGTTTTGACAATTTTTGGTTCTTCCACCCTTGTTTCTGAAGCCGTGTATCGCTTTGTTTTTGTTTCGAGTACCTTTTGATTTTAGTTTGGTTCGATTCTACACTTCTCTCTAACCCTTTAGCCCACGAATTTCTTGCCTTCACTCCTTTTCTCAATTGGTATTCTTTTCTTTGGCCGAATATCACTTGTCCTTTCTCTCATAAACCCTTTTCAGTTTTTAACCCTTCTTATGGATCGATTCATTCCTTCTCCTCCCTTGCTTTCAACTGACTCCTTCTTGATCGATTCCTTCTCTCCTTCTCTTAAATCTTTTGTTCTTCTTGCTTTGGCCGAATCTATTAAGGCCTAGGCATCTTCTTTTCTTCCCTAACTGATTCTTGCTAAGGTTCTCTTGAAATCCCACTGAGTTCTTGGTAAGTGTTGTTTTTACGATTGGTTTCCCCTAGCCGAATCTTATTTGGCTTTCTTCTCAAAGGTTCGGCTTTTGTTTCTCTTAGGCTGAGCATTTTTTTCTCTCTTTTTCTATCTTAGGGGAAGGTTCATCTAACGCCTCTTTTCATTCGTTTGTTGCTAGGGGCTCATTTTCTTTAATCAAGAGTTAGGCCAATTGCCCTGTCCCTACAAGGGATTCTTTCACTCATGGTAAATGCTTTAAGTTTTAGATATAGTTATGATGGTTAATTGATTCTTATGAGTCGGTTAACTATTTCGTGTGAAGGTTAAAGCATCAGGAAGTAAACGTTGGTTTTGGAACAAAAAGGGTGTTGCGATTGTTCAATTAGTAAGTAGCGATAAATCGGTTAAACTATTTTCAATACTGTGGTTTTGGATTAACCATGAATATGGATTGATGGTGGGGTTGTTGTTAATCATAGGTGTTTTGATCTCAGAAGCGTCTAGGCTACAATCTCATAACAGGTGTGTGTAACACTACCATTAGATGTGAAACGGCAAAAGCTGAAAAGCCGAAAAGCCGAAAAGTCAAAAAGTGGGCTATCAACACCGCACGGGCATGTGGCCACCCGTGTGGTAGGCCATGTAACAAAACATGGCCGTGTGGTCGAGGAGATAATATTGGGCCATTTTAGGCCGAACTGGGCCGTGTAGGCCCAATGGCTCTGTAGGCCCCACACGGGAAAATCGCACTAAAGTTTGGTAATTATTGGGCCAGGCCGTGTAAACCACACAACTAAGGCCATTTTTAGGCTATGTAGGCCATACGAGCGTGTGGGCCCATTATCACCGATTGACTGTTAAGGTTGCACGGGTCACCCAAGACGACTGTGGACCTACTGTAGGCCGGTAAGTGTACCTGGACCCTGATTTTTGTAAATGATTGTTATACCCCTATATGATGTATGACTGTTTGAGCATGCCATTTATACTGCATATACATTTATATTATGTTGCATTGCATGGGGTGGGATATATTATTTTGGAGGAAGTGTACTAGTGCCTATTACTGGAAACTTTGCTGCAAATACTGTTTTAGTGCCACAATTGGTGCTACTTGGAGTATAGGGGTGGGTGGGTCGATTTTATCCCCACATGGTGTGTAGGGCTAGTACGGAGATGGTGTGTAGAGGTTGGATTGGGTAGGATTTTCTGATTGCATACTGTATTGTTACTGTAATGGGCTTAGGCCCCACTGATATTGTTAC
Source organism: Gossypium hirsutum (assembly GCF_007990345.1). NCBI lineage: Eukaryota > Viridiplantae > Streptophyta > Magnoliopsida > Malvales > Malvaceae > Gossypium > Gossypium hirsutum. The sequence goes on along the minus strand of NC_053425.1, from coordinate 58,893,568 downwards.
TGAATGGGCTTAGGCCCAGATTACTACTGCTACTGATATGGGCTAAGGCCTTAATTGAAACTGAAAGGGCTTTGGCCCAAATTGTGTTTGCTCTGATTGATTGCTATTGTGGGATTTCACATACTGAGTTTTAGTAAACTCACCCATCTATTAACTATGCAGGAAATCCCCAGACTTAGACGGATCGATGCGACGGAAGACTCAATAGTGGCCACTCGACTTAGTTAACTTTTAATATTATATTTAAGGTTTATTTTGGGTTTTACATTATGTAATAAGGCCTCTCGGTTTTATTTTTGATCTTGATATTTTACTGAAATTTATTTGTGATTTACAACTGCTAGCAGTAGGAAAAATGTGAGTTTTCAAAAAATTCAAACGTTTTCAAAACCAAGACAAATATATAACTCGTTTTCAGAGCTTCCAAGAATAACAAACCGTTTACAAAATTAATAACATTTTATTAAAAGGAACGTTTAAAAGTACAAGTCCCACATTATGAATGAGCAATAAGACTTTAAATTGACTTTTCAATCCATACAAAGAGTCTAGTTAAAGAATGGGTTTTTAAACGACGAGTCTTAGATTTCGAAAAGCACTTCAAAGTGACATCGCCAGAATCGGCCATAACGTCCAGGTCGGGCTTGGGGTGTTACATTGTGCAAATTGCTCCCTATTCCAAGCCTAACCAAAGCCCCATTACAAAATTTACAGCACATGTATTCATTAAATTTCAGAATTTTTCATCAAATTTTACAACTTTTTATTTTAGTCCCTAAATCATGTTTTCATCAAAAATCACTTTGTAAAAGTTGTTTATCTATCAATAATATTTCATTTTCTACCATAAATTTCTAATTTCCAGCATATACATCCATGACCCATTTTTCATACCTTGATAACTTTTCAAATTAATCCCTCAAATAGAGAGATAAATCTATCCCGATTTCAAAAATACCAAAATTACTAAAAACGGGACAAGGAAACTTACCCAATTAGGCCTTGAAAGTGTCTTTTTTCTTAACTAGGGTTTCCATGTGTTTCTAGGTTGAAGATGACAAAAATATGATGGTATTTTCTTTTATCATCTTTTAATTAATTTAATTATTTCAAATTCCAATTTAGTCCTTGACCTTTTCTAATTTTTCCATGGATGAGTCACGAAGAATCTACATACTTTTCTTTAATGGTCTAATTACCATATAAGGACCTCTAGATTTGAATTCCATAGCTATTTAACCATTATAGCTACTAGAATTCAACTTTTGCTTTTTATAGCTATAATGGTTAAATTGATAAAATGTTTAACTATCATGGTTATTATAGTACAGGCTATATTATCATGGTCAAATTCAAATTCCAACTTAATTGATAAAATTTTCATATCAACATTTTCACATGACATGCCTATTATAATACGGGCCATATAATGAAATAAAAATATATCATAATTTTGGGTCAAATTTGTGGTCTCGAAACCACTATTTCGATTTCACTAAAAATGGGTTGTTACACTGTGTTAATTTGTAAGTTTTTAAAATTTGTTCAAGTCACTAAATATGAATATACGTATTATAGAACTTATTGGAAAAAAATTCCTAAGTAAGCTAAATTCTTAAAAAAAATCATGGCTAGGAGTAAAACACTTAAAAAAGAGGAACAAATTAATATAAATGCCTCATATAGTGCAATAATAACTAAAAACATATCCCTTAAGCTTAAATATCCAGGGAGTTTCACAATTCCTATAGAGATAGGGGAGCTTAACTTTGGGAAGGCCCTATTCAATTTAGGGCCAACATAAATCTAATGCACTTGTCTATATATCATAGATTAGGTTTAGGGAAGCTAAAAAATAGATCCATCACACTGCAGTTGGCTGATAGGTCCATGGTACACCCGGAAGGCGTATTAGAGGATGTATTGGTCAAAGTTAGACAATTTATATTTCATGTTGATTTTGTAGTCCTTGACTTAGAGGAAGACCTAGAGATTCCCATTTTGTTAGAAAGACCTTTCTTAGACACATCCAAGTCTACCATCGATGCTGATAAAAATGAATTAATTATAAAAATCGATGGAAAAGTGGAAGTTTTTAAGTGTGGTACTACCTCTAAAAATGAGGAACATGTAGGGTGCTTCGTGGAAAATTGTCATGCTATATCTCATCGTGCCACTAACAACCATGATCGAAGGTACTCTCAGTGTTTAGTGTATGCAAGAAGGCAGAAATATGCTCGAGCAAAGGACAAGTGGAAAAACTCAATCTGGAGGGGATGCAGCTTGACCGATCAGGTCGATCGAGCTCAAGATCGAAATTCAAGGGAGAAGCCAAAAAGCCTGTCAGATGATTCTGACAATAGAACTTAAGATTTAGCCATTGAACTTCATTTTTTGTATAATTAGTATAATTTTTTTAACTTATTATTAACTTTCATGTAGGAGTAGGAGATATTAAATTAGGAGTTAAGGTATGATGAATATTTAGGTCACTTATTGATGTGGGAACTTTAAAACTGAGATGATAATGTCACGACACCCCCCAAAGAAAAAATTTTTACAAAAACAGAGTCGATATCGCAACATTGGCCCAACAATGTCACAATATTGGCAACAAAATCGAAATTTTAAACTTCCATGGGGATTTTGTGACATCACACATCGGTGTCATAACACAGATATTCTGGTTAGAATGTCGTAACATTGGAAATGAGGATTATGATATTAAGTCGAGTTCTATAGCAAAATACCCAACCTAGTGATGTGACCCGACACTGAAACCCTGAGAATCCAGTAGTTCTAACCTTAAAAACCTAAATGAAAATTATATTTAAACACTATTAACCCTTAAAACACAACATTAGTTCAGTAAACCTTTTTCAAACTCTCAAAACCCTCTTTCAAACTCTCAAACTTGCATTAAGGTAAGAAAGTGTCTTCAACCTCAACGGTGTCAACAAACAAGGTTAAGGGTTCTAAACTTTTCTGGTTGAGGATACTTTTGAATTGTTGAAATAGTTGATTGGTTGTGTTATTGTTAACTTCTAGTTTTACTTTAAAATTTTGTTGAATATCATAAATGGCACCCAATAAATTTAGAACTACCAAAGCCCAATAGTCGATGATGGATTTTGATACCACTCATTTTGAACACAAAGTTGTTAAAAAAAATACTTTTTGGATTTATAAGGTAAAACATTTATTCAAGAGAGACGATCTATAACACCCCAAAAGTTGTTATAGTGAGAAAGTGTGATATGTATTTGATACAATAAAATACGGAAATAAAGTGACAAAAAGAGAAAATTTGAGTTATGTAACACCCCTAACCCGTATCCGATGCCGAAATAGGGTTACAAGGCATTACCGATAACACACCTCAATCACATTCATTTATGCAATTATAATCAAAATCCATTCAAATGAATCACATTGTCCCTTATAAGGTCTTACAAGACCTTAAATCATGCTTAGAAGTTGTTCGGAACTAAACTGATAACATTTGAAAAATTGGGAAACATAGAAAATTTTCTTTAATTTAAGGGTCACATGCCCGAGTGAACAGGCCGTGTGCCTCACACGGCTACCAGACACGCCTATGTCACAGACCGTGTGAAAACAGGGCATACATACTGACTTGCCTGACACGGCCAAGGACACGCCCATGTGCCAGGCCGTGTGAAAACAGGGCATACATACTGACTTGCCTGACACGGCCAAGGACACGCCCATGTGCCAGACCGTGTGAAATCTAAGGAGGTTACTGACTTAGGTCACACGGGTGACCACACGCCCATGTGCCAGCCCGTATGCCACACATGACCAATAGACATGCTCGTGTGTCTAGGCCATGTCAAAACTGTAGGGTATACTGACTTTAATTCAAAAGGTACCATAGGGGACACACGACCGTGTAACATGACCGTGTGTCGTACATGGCTGAGACATACACCCTTGTCTCTGCCCGTGTGGACAAAAATAGGCCATTTATAAAGTCAATTTGCCACCCTTTTCTCATTCACACCTAGCCATTAAAATGGTATCATTTCATTACATATATAGGCAGCCAAAACATGCTAATTCACACACATATCATACCATCTATAACCATTCAATTCACTACTCAAATCCACATGCCAAAAGCATCAAGTATACAAAATTTCTAAATGCATTTTCTCACCTTTTTGTCAACCAATTTATGCTTCTCAAACTTATCAATTCATGACCCTCAAATTATACCAAAGTATACCAAAATTCCTAGCAATAATGCCACAACTTATAACTATCCAAAAGAGCAACTATATAACCATATCAAGAACTATGAAAAACATACCAAAACAAGCCAACTATAAGGCATTATAAACATCACATATATCACTTATCAAACACATGATTCAAGTCAACTTAAATGGCCATACAAACCAACAATTACAAGCCAAATCTCATGGCTATAATTATGACTTATAACATACCAAAATAACACTAGGCTATACATGCCATATACCATATATACAAAACTTTAAAAGTACCAACAACATTATCGATAGTGCGATGACGTGTTCCCGACGATCCCTAAGTCTGAGCTACCTTCGCTAATCTATAAAACATGGAAAGGACACACATAGTAAGCTTTAAAAGCTTAGTAAGACATATACAAATAAAGTCATCACATGAACATTTACATATCAATTCAAGTATGCTTAACAAAGCTAATCTCATTCAAATTCACAAACCTTTCTCATTGAACATATATTCAATGTCTTAATCAAGTTCATCAAATATTTTCCCTTTTCAGTACTTGTATGAATTTTGTACGTACCTAAGTCACTTAGTTCATTCACATATTCTTTCCCAACTTGACTTTATCCGTTGAACCATTCAGAATCGATAAGGATACTCAGAAATCTCATAAGCTCATATAATGCCATATCCCAGATATGGTCTTACATGTTATCACATATCGATGCCACTATCCCAGATAGGGTCTTACACGAAATCGATTAACGATGCCAATGTCCCAAACATGGTCTTACATGTAATCACATGTAACACCCCTAACCCGTATCCGTCGCCAGAATGGGTTACGAGGCATCACTGGACAAAAACACAATTCCAAACATTCTCATATTAACACAAGTCATATTCATATATATAAAGCATATAACTAATTAAATATTTAACATACATTATAAATTATATTGCGTATACAAATCATATGTTCATCACTTTAATGATAATCAAATACCTAAATAAAAATCAAACATTTTACTTCTTAATTCTATACATGCGCATGTTTAACCAAATAAAACATATCACATGGCATTTTGTCCATTAGCATATATAGCATTATCAATTTCACAAAATGATCAAGTAAATTTTGTTAAACCTTCAAATCTTTATGTCTTTAACTATATTAAATTTGTACCATTTTCAGACATTAATAATGAAACATATCCGGCCTAGTTCACATAACATACTCTTGTCTAATGCAATAAAGTGACAAGACCAAATTTAAACATGATAATATCACTTAATATTCAAACTAGATAATATGTTTAACTATCATGTAATCAAATCAAACATATCAAAACCAATAAGCTAACTTCATAACAAAATTACAAATACATATTGAAATCATGTACTTACCTATTCGGCTATCAAAGTTAATCATTAAAGTCATACTAATTCCACCATTCAATCTTAAGTTAGAAATTTACCATTTGCATTTTCTAATACAAATATATACTTGTCACCCATTTAACTAACAAAACATACCTAATAAAAATTCATTATTTATCTTCATCAATCATACCTATTTTGTCAACCATTCAAACATAATATATGCATATACATTTCCATTACAAACCGAAACAAATTAACCAATACTCATTCCAATACACACATATATATTTATCATCAACATTTTATTCCATTACTAAGCCTAATTTCGAAACCATCCACAAAAAAAAACATATTATAATAAACTCTTACCATGTTTGAGCATAACCATATATCCTTTAATGCCAATTCACATATTAACACCTAGATCAAACATAACAACCAAATTCACATATGCTTTTATCCATACACAACCTTAACCAAACCAACCACATGTACATCCTAAACTTTCAACCAATTTCAAGGCATATAGTACCTACCACACATACTAAACATTCATAGCATGTAACTTCATAACCAAGATGAACATAAACCATACTCAACATAATCGAATTCAAACATAAAAGTTAAGCCATTTTCACATGGCTTAGGTTATGCATAACCAAAATCTGACATTTAAAAACACAATCCAGCCTATACATGCCATAAGTTCAAAAATTCAGCTTTTAAAATACCGAAGACAGTCGATAGTGTGATAGACTTTGCTGATAATCCCCGAACATGTAACTTGATCCAAAATCTATAAAACAGAAACAAACATACTCACACAAAGTAAACTTTTATAGCTTAGTAAGTCATAAGCAAATAAACTATTCAATGACGTGAACAATTCATTTAAAGTAAATCTAATTATACTAACATAATCATATTAGACCCAGAATCTTATGGTTTCACTTATTACATATACTTTTTACAAATAAGTTTACTAAAGGCCAAATACACATATATAAATGTTAACAAAATATCTTTCTATTTCAAAGTTAATTATCATTATGTAACCAATATACATATACTCTTGAGTCAAAATATGATATCATAAACATATACATAGCAATGGCCGAATATACTTCACATAGCACACATGTTCACATTAGTAACTCACTTACCTTATCTCAAGTAGGTAATAAACCAATTCATACCTGATCATTTTAACTCATTTTGCACATTCGATCACAGCCTATCATTGCCCGATGAACCATTCGAAATTGGATAGGACACTCGGATAATCACATATATAGTACAATGCCAACGTTCAGACATGGTCTTACATGTAATCACATATCGATGCCATTGTCCCAGACAGGGTCTTACTCGCACACATATATCGGAGTCACATATTGATGCCAATGTATAAAACGTGGTCTTACTCGCACTCATATATTTATGCCATGGTCTTACTCGCACATTACATATCGGAATCCTATGTCATGACGTATGTATCCTAGCTATTCCTAAGGTTCATACGGGGCTTTCGGACGTCGTAACTCAGTCGTAATGAATTCACAAACATAGTTGCCAAGCTTGTATACATTCGGCTATTATGAATATATATTCACATAATTCGTTCCAGCATATATAGCACGAATATAAATAAAATAAACAACATCTATGCTTATAAACTTACCTCGAACGATGAAAAACGGAACTGGACGGCTAGTCGACAACTTTAGTTTTTCCCCGATCCAAATCCAATTTTCTCTTTTCTTGATCTAAATTAATATAAATTAAACTTATTTAATCAAATATTCAATCAAATTCATCCAAAAACACATAAATGGGTAAATTACAATTTTCCCCCTAACATTTCACGTTTTTCGCAATTTAGTCCCTATTGCACAAAACACAAAATAGGCAAAATTTCAACACACCTATGTTAGGCCGAATGTTCCTAGTGTCCATAAAAGTCCATATATTTCATTTATTTCACATTTTAGTCCCTCAATTTATTATTTTTGCAATTTAGTCCTAATTACTCAAAATAATCAAAAACTCCAATACGAAACATGTTAACCCAAAACATATCTTGCATATTTCATCATCAAACAACAAAAATCACAAGCTTTCAACAATGGCATAACTCAAAATATTCATCAAAATAAAAAATTTAAGCATGGGTCTTGTAGATAACTTAGCAATAATTTCAAAAACGTAAAAATTATCAAAAACCAAGCTAGTTACATTCCTTGATTAAGCTTGAATATGGCCGAACCTAGGTTTTCTTTTTCTTTTCTTTTGTTTTAGCAAGAACAAAAATAATAATACATATAATGGCTTTTATTTTTATGTTATAATATAACATATACTAACTTAATACTTAATTTACTTTTTTAACATTTATAATAAAATTATAAAACCATTATAATCATGTCCATTACCGTCCACTCTAATTGTCAATGGTCTAATTGCTTCATAAGTGATTCATATTAATAAGACAAGTTCAAATAAGCACTTTCACATTTAACCACCAAAATTTCATTTTACGCGATTAAGTCATTTTATTTAATAGGACATCAAACGAGAAATTTAAAGCACAAAAATTTCACAGATATAAATTCACACATAATAAACACAGAAAATAATTTATAAATATTTCTCTAAGTCAAATTTGTGGTCTCGAAACCACCGTTCCAAATAGGGTCTAAATCGGGCTGTTACAACTCTCCCCTTTAGAGATTTTCATCCCCGAAAATCTTACCGGTGAATAAGTTCGGATAACGCTCTTTCATTGCATCCTCTGGCTCCCATGTTGCTAGCTCAACTCCATGTTTATTCCATAGTACTTTAACTAAAGGAATTTTCTTATTTTGCAATTCTTTAACCTCGCGAGCCAGAATGCGAATTGGTTCCTCCTCATATGTCATATCGGGCTTAATCTCAATCTCTGACGGACTAATCACATGTGAAGGATCAGATCGATATCTATGAAGCATCGAAACATGGAATACATTGTGGATCTTTTCCAACTCAGGTGGCAACAATAGTCTATAAGCAACTGGCCTTATACGTTCAATAATCTCATTAGGCCCAATAAATCTTAGACTCAATTTTCCTTTAAGACCAAATCTGAGTATTTTCTTCCACGGTGAGACTTTCAAAAAAACTTTGTCTCTGATCTGAAACTTTATATCTTTTCGTTTCAAGTCCACATATGATTTCTGATGATCTGACGCTGTTTTCAGACTTTCAAGGATTACTTTCACTTTCTATTCAGTCTCTCTGATTAAATCGATCCCGTGTATCTTGTTTTCATTGAGTCAGTCAAATACAATGGTGTACGTCATTTACGACCGTATAAAGTCTCATAAGGTGCCATTTTAATACTCGATTGAAAGCTATTATTGTACACAAATTCAATCAGAGGTAAGTATCGTTCCCACGTACCTTCAAACTCAAGAAGGCTACATCTCAACATATCCTCAAGTATCTGAATGATTCGTTTGGACTGACCATCTGTTTGCAGATGAAAAGCAATGCTGAAATATAATTTAGTACCTAGGGCATCTTGTAGTTTCTTTCAAAACTGCGATGTAAACCTTGGATCTCTATCCAAAAAATAGAAATAGGTACACCGTGTAATCTCACAATTTGAGAAACATATAACTCTACAAGCTTGTTAAGTGAATAATCTATATGAACCGAAACAAAGTGAGCTGATTTAGTCAATCTGTCCACAATAACCCAGATTGCATCTTTCTTGCTCAGTGTTAATGATAAACCAGATACAAAATCCATCGTAACTCTGTCCCATTTCCACTCAGGTATCATGATCAATTGAAGCAATCCAAAAGGTACCTGATGTTCAACTTTTACTTAAACATTTCGAAACAAAGTAAAAAATGTCTCGTTTCATACTGTGCCACCAGTAAAACTATTTCAGATCATTATACATTTTCGTACTACCCGAGTGAATAGATAACCGTCTGAATCAACTCTGAGTTTCTCAGAAAACATATTCGATTTCTGAACCTCAAACAACCATCAGTATCAACTCGAAACTCGGATTCAACATTCGATTCACATTGAGCTCGCATTGCTAACAAATTGTTATCAACTTTCTGAGCATCACAAATTTGTTGAACAAATAACGTTCTTGCTTTTAATTCAGCTATTATCGAACCATCATTAAACATAGCCATATGCGCATTCATTACAAGCAAAGCAAATAGTGATTTTTGTCTCAGAGCATCAGCAACAACATTAGCCTTTCCTGGATGACAATCAATCATGAGTTCATAGTCTTTTAACAACTCTAACCATCGAAGCTGTCTCAAATTTAGATCTTTCTGAGTCATCAAATATTTCAGGCTTTTTTGATCAAAATAGACATGACATTTCTCACCAAACAGATAGTGATGCCATATCTTCAATGCAAACACAATAGCTGCTAATTCCAAATTGTGTGTCGGGAAGTTCTTTTCGTGCGGCTTTAACTGTCTCGAGGCATAAGCTATAACTTTGCCTTCCTGCATCAGAACACAACCCAAACCACTTAAAGATGCATCATTATAGATAACAAATTCTTTACCCAATTTTGGTTGAACTAGCACTAGAGCTTCGGTCAAAAGGGCTTTCAACTGATCAAAAATTTTCTGGCACTTTTTTGACCACTCAAACTTAACATCTTTCTGTAATAGCTTCGTCATCGAGGTTGCAATCATAGAGAAACCTTTCACAAACCTCCTATAGTAACCTACAAGTCTCAGAAAACTTCAGATTTTAGAAACATTTCTTGGAGGTTTCGAATCAAGTATAGCTGAAATTTTACTCGGATCAAGCCGAATACCCGATGCTGATACATCATGGCCCAGAAAACTAACTTCGCATAACCAGGACTCACATTTACTAAACTTTGCATACAACTGTTTATCTTGCAAAGTCTGTAACACAAGTCTCAGATGTTCGCCATGCTCAGTTTCATCACGGGAGTAGATCAAAATGTCATCTATGAACACAACCACAAACCGATCAACATATTGTCTGAAGATCCGATTCATCAAATCCATGAAAATAGCAGGTGCATTAGTAAGTCCAAAAGGCATAACCAAAAACTCATAATGTCCATACCTCGTTTGGAAAGCAGTCTTTGGCACATCGGAGTCTTTAACTCGCAACTGATAGTAGCCTGATCTCAAATCTATCTTCGAAAACATTGTAGCCCCTTTCAGTTGATCAAACAAATCATCAATCCATGGCAATGGATACTTATTCTTTATATTCACCTTATTGAGTTGTCTATAATCGATGCACATTCTTATCATTCCATCTTTCTTTTTCACAAATAAAACTGGTTCACCCCAGGCAGAGAAGCTCGGTCGTGCGAAACCTCTACCTGTCAACTCTTGCAACTGAGCTTCCAATTCTTTTAATTTAGTAAGTGCCATTTTGTACTGAGCTATCGATATCGGACCTGTCCCCAGCCCTAACTCAATATCAAACTCTACATCCGGATACTTGCATAAATAGGTACTGATTCAATCTTTCTTTCGGCCACTTTACTATCAAGCACATAGGCAAAATAAGCTTCGCAACCTTTCCTCACATATTTCTGAGCTAACATTGAAGATATCACTGCTGGTAAACAATTTAAATCATTAGATTCAATCCGAATAATCTCTTCATCCTGGCACCGTAAATCAATAGTCTTTCTTTTGCAGTTTACAACAGCATCATTCAAAGTCAACCAATCTATACCCAGAATTATGTCAAACTCATCAAGTGGCAACAACATCAAATCAGCCAGAAAGCACGAATCTCGAATCATCAAGGGACAATTCTTACATACTTTATCAACCATAACACACCGGCCTAAGGGGTTTGATACTCTAATCACAAACTCAGTACAGGCAAAGTCTTACTGAATATTAATGTCTCACATACATAAGAATGAGTCGAACTAGGATCAATCAATGCAATTACATTAGTATCATAGAGAGTAAATGTATGAGTAATAATATCTGGGGATGAGGCCTCCTCGCGTGCATGAATAGCATAGGCTCTGGCAGGTACACAAGCCTCGGATCTAACTATTGTATCTTTAGTCCCTCTCTGACTGCTACTCACATTACCCATACTTCTGGGTGGTCTACCTCGAGCTGCAGTGTTACCCGATCTCGTATTCTGTACTGGTTTTTGTTTAGCTAAATCAGGGCATTCACGAATATAGTGATCCATCGATCCACATTTGAAACAAGCTTGATCATGCAATCTACAACTATCGGGATGTCGCTTACCATAATGTTTACCCTCGGGTTGATTTGATCTGACTTTACCTTCACTAGCTACTGAGGTAGCTCTCGAGCTCACAAGTGGTCTATCCCGATCCCATCGTATATAACCCGAAATAGCCTTAGAACAGTTAAAATCATCTCAAAACTTCTTCGATGCCAACTAAAATGACTTATTCGATGATCTTTTACGTGAATCCTTAGCTTTAAAGTCAGCTTTTCTTTTCTCTTTCCTGAGCTTTTCGGCTTTACAGGCTCGCTCAACCGGTACTACGAACTCTTTTATCTCAAGTATGCCAACAAAAAGTTTAATGTCTTTATTCAACCCGTCTTTGAATCTTTTACACATTATAGCTTCAGTTGAAACACACTCTCGGGCATATTGACTGAGTCTCACGAATTTCTGTTCATATTCTGTCACAGTCATGCGACCCTATTTCAATTTCAGAAATTCTTTGCGCTTCTGGTCGATAAATCTCTGGCTAATGTATTTCTTATGGAACTCAATCTGAAAGAAATCCCAGGTCACCAGTTCTTTCGGAACCACCGATACTAGCCTATTCCACTAGTGATATGCAGTGTCTCATAGCAAAGATATGGCACATTTTAGACACTCATCCGGGGTACAAAATAGCTCATCAAACACACGGATAGTATTACCAAGTCAGAATTCAGCTCGCTCAGCATCATCATCATCAGTAGCTTTGAATTATTCAGCCCCATATTTTCTGATTTTATCAATAGGAGGATTAAGAAATCTTAACGGATCACTCACTTGAGGTATAACAGGTATCGAAGATGGATTAGTCGGGTGTGAAGGTTGTTGTGCTGTTAGATTAGTCTGAATATATTGAGTAAACTAGTCATTCATCATTTGATAAAAGGCTTGTTTAGCCTCACCTCTTGGTTACTTGAAGTCGGTCGAGAATCAACCGACACTGTCCCTTACGTGGAAGTAGCCGCTATACTCTCGAAATCATAAGCTATGGCTCTATCGGTATCCATTTACTATACGAAAACACATTTTCAAATGTCAGAAGTCACCACACTATCACAGTATATAATATGGCATGTATAGCTAGACACATACGTGCTACGTTAGTCCTAGAATCGACTAAACCGTAGCTCTGATACCAATAAAATGTAACACCCCTAACCCGTATCCGTCGCCAGAATGGGGTTACGAGGCATTACTGAACAAAAGCACAGTTCCGAACATTCTCATATTAACACAAGTCATATTCATGTATATATAATGCATATAACTAATTAAATATTTAACATAAATTATAAATTATATTGCGTATACAAATCATATGTTCATCACTTTAATGATAATTAAATACCTAAATAAAAATCAAACATTTTACTTCTTAATTCTATACATGATCATGTTTAACCAAATAAAACATATCACATGGCATTTTGTCCATTAGCATATGCGGCATTATCAATTTCACAAAATGATCAAATAAAATTTGTTAAATATTAAAATCTTTATGTATTTAACCATATTAAATTTACACCATTTTCATACATTAATAATGAAACATATCCGGCCTAGTTCACATAACATACTCTTGTCTAATGATATAAAGTGTCAAGACCGAATTTGAACATGATAATATCACTTACTATTCAAACTAGATAATATGTTTAACTATCATGTAATCAAATCAAACATATTAAAATCAATAAGCTAACTTCATAACAAAATTACAAATACATATTCAATTCATTTACTTACCTATTCGGCTATCAAAGTTAATCATTAAAGTCATACTAATTCCACCATTTAATCTTAAGTAAGAAGTTTACCATTTGCATTTTCTAATACAAATATATACTTGTCACTTATTAACTATCCATTTAACTAACAAAACATACCTAATAAATATTCATTATTTATCTTCATCAATCATACCTATTTTATCAACCATTCAAACATAATATATGCATATACATTTCCATTACAAACCGAAACAAATTAGCCACTTATTCGAATACACATATATATATCATCAACATTTTATTCCATTACCAAGCCTAATTTCTAAACCTCCACAAAACAAAACATATTATAATAAACTCCTACCATGTTCGAACATGACCATATATCCTTTAATGCCAATTCACATATTAACACCTAGAACAAACATAACAACCAAATTCACATATGATTTTATCTATGCACAACTTAACCAAACCAACCACATGTACATCCTAAACTATCAACCATTTTCAAGGCATATAGTACCTGTAACACCCCGAACCCGAGACCGACACCGGAGTCGGACACGAGATGTTAACAAACTTTGAAAAATTTTTCCAGACACTGCCCAGTCTGAGTACTAGTCGCTTCAAAAATCATATCTTGAGTTTCACAACTCAAAAATCAGTTTTGTGATTTTTCCCTGAAACTAGACTCATGTCCCCACCTATGGATTTTTTTCTAGAATTTTTGGTCAGGCCAATTAGTACAGTTTATTAGTCAAAGTCTCCCATGTTACAGGGGTCGACTACACTGACCTTTTCCCATTACGACTGGGATATCTCTCTGCACAGAGCTTCAATACCGATGCCGTTTGTTTCTATGGAAACTAGACTCAGAGAGGAATCCATACATATATGGTATGACCCCTAATTATCTCTGGTCAATTTATAGTGAATTTCCAAAGGCGGAACAGTGAATCCAGAAACTGTTCTGGCCCTGTTCCACAAGAACCCGAATATCTCTTTCTGTACTGTTCCTATAATTGTTTCGTTACTTCCATATGAAAGTAGATTCATCAAGGTTCGATTACATAATTTATTCACTATTTAATTCCACTCCTACGAATTCTTGTGATTTTTCCAATCCACACCACTGCTGCTATCAGCTTCTGTTTTCAAAGTGAACCTTACCTAATTTGGGGTTTCATGGACCAACTAGGGCCTTGTCATACATAAGCCCACATATGATCATACTTAGCCATTCTAGTGGCTGATCATTTGCTCAACACTTCCATTCCAACATAGTTACATCATGAAACCATCTATACATTCATAAATACGAATGGTCTAATGCCATACTCCACTTCTACAAGCCATTTTCGCATGGCTGTACACTTATACATTTCATAAAGTACTCGAAAGACAACAATGGGTAGTCCTATACATGCCATAACAAAATTCAACCAAAATAGTACCCAAAAGAGCCTTTGATAGTGTGGGCGACTTCGACTTCAAGATCCCGAGTCCGATAGCTGGAGAACCAAAAATCTATAAAACAGAGGAGCAATGTAACGAGTAAGCAATTTATGCTTAGTAAGTTTGAGCAAGGAATTCCAGCATAAACAAAGAATATCACACATTTAGCTAAACGGAATATTTCATAATACGCAATTTATCGATATTAAACTTGCTTCACAACATTGACAACCCTTATGCACATACACAATAGACTAACTTAGCCGAAGGCCGATAGCTCGTTTATCAACTGAGCGAACATTTATTTGTAAGGGCTCGATTTAATTCAACACATACGTAACATATCCCCATATTGGGATGTTTTTCGAGTATTCGCTGGAATTTTACAGCAAGCTCATTCATTACCAAATCACGTACCTTCGGAATTTAACCGGATATAGCTCCTCGTTCAAATGCCTTCGGGACATAGCCCCGTTTTAGTAACTCACACCATGCCTTCGGGACGTAACCCGGATTTAACAACTCGCACGAATGCCTTCGGGACTTAACCCGGCTTTAATAACTCGCACGAATGCCCTCGGGACTTAACCCGGATTTAGTATCTCGCACAAAGGCCTTCGGATCTTAGTCCGGATATATTCGCTTAGCACGAAGCCTTCGGGACTTAGCCCGGACAGCATTCAATTAATCATACACATCTAACAATAATTCATGGTACATTCATATTTCATTTTCGTTTACGAAACTCAAACACAAGGCACATATTGTCCTTGCACATTCGGCTCAATAGCCACACATAGAGCATGATTTAATCACATCGAAATTTAAGCTCTCTTACTCAAGAACTTACCTCGGGTGTTGTCGAACGATTCCGCTAGCTATTCAACCACTTTTTCCTTCCCTTTATCGGTTTTATTTCCCCTTTGCTCTTGAGCTTAATGAAACAAATAAATTGATTTCATCATTTAGGCATCAAAAGATGAACACAAGGCACTTAGCCCATATTTATACATTAGACATTAAAGTCTCATACATGCAAAAATCATGCATCAACACAACATATTAGCTAATTTCTTTACCCTTGGCCGAATATGCATGTCCATTTTTGGGGTCGATTTCAACACTTAATACACACATACACACTAGTAAAGCATCCTCCCCCTTTTCATCAATTTAACACATGCATTGCTCATTAACATGCAAAGTTACATTCGGCCTTAGCACACATCTTGCTAGCCGATTCTTCTCCATTTAGCAACCAATGCACATATGTGCTCACACAACAAAAAAATGCTAAAAAAAAGAGGTTCAAGAATCATCAAGCCATCATCACATGCATCATTAACAAGCTTCATATTTTGCATGCAATGGCATTAACACAACCTCCACCTAGGCCGAATCTTAACTCATCCTCATGCCTCATCACCACAACATCAAACATCAACCAAGAATGATTCATCCATGGTCAAGTGCCATTTCCATCACATAGCAAGATTTAGACCATGGGTTAGGTAGAACTCAAGCTAACAACTAAAACATGCATGCCTCTCATGGAACATCATCAAACATACCTTAGCCTAGCTACATGCATGGCCGAATCTCTTCACCTTTCTTCTTCTTTCCTCCTTAAAATTTTTGGCCAAGGATGAACCAAAGGATGAGAAAATTTTTCTTTGTTTTTCTTTCTAGTTTTTGGCAAGCATGAAGATGAGAAAAGGATGAACAAAATCCCCCCCCTTTCTCTCCTTTAGCTCACGGCAATGGGGGGACAAACACTACACACACATTTTTTTTTCTTTTGTTTTCCATTTCTTTATTACCCATACTCCTTATTTTATTCTTCCACTAACAAAACATGTTTCATGACATGTTTTACCCATCCTTCCTTGTCATGGCCGGCCACTACTCTTTAGGGGGGGAATTTGACATGCAAGTCCCCCCCTTTGTCCACATGCACTAATAGGTCCTCACACATTGACCTATCACATTTTAGAATTTTCTCACATAAGTCCTATTGACTAAATTCACATGAAATCAACCAAATTGAAGCTTGAAATTTTCACACATTCATAATTACATATTCTACACAATAAGTATCACATTCAAACATTTCGGTGACTCGGTTTAGCGGTCCCGAAACCACTTCCCGACTAGGGTCAACTTTGGGCTGTCACAACTCTCCCCCACTTAAGAAATTTTCGTCCCCGAAAATCTTACCGGTAAATAGGTTTGGGTATCGTTCTTTCATCGAGCTCTCGGTCTCCCAAGTTGCTTCCTCGATCCCGTGTTTGAGCCATAACACCTTTACTAGCGGAACTCTTTTGTTTCGCAACTCCTTCACTTCACGAGCTAGGATACGCATCGGTTCTTCTTCATAGCTCATGTCGACTTGAATTTCAACCTCTGATGGGCTAATTATATGCGATGGATCAGATCGATAGCGTCGAAGCATCGAAACATGAAAGACGTCATGAATCTTTTCAAGCTCCGGGGGCAAAATCAATCTATACGCAACCGGACCAACTCGTTCGGAGATTTTGTACGGCCCAATGAATCTTGGGCTCAACTTGCCCTTACGGCCGAACCTGAGTATCTTTTTCCAAGGTGAAACCTTAAGGAACACTTTGTCTCCCACCTGATACTCGATGTCTTTTCGTTTCAAATCTGCGTACGATTTCTGACGATCCGTGGCTACCTTCAGACTTTCACGGATTACCTTTACTTTCTGTTCAGCATCTCTAATCAAATCAATTCCGACAATTTTGCTTTCACCGAGCTCGGTCCAAAACAATGGTGTACGGCATTTACGACCGTACAAAGCCTCGTAAGGTGCCATCTTAATACTTGATTGAAAACTATTGTTGTAAGCGAATTCAATCAAAGGTAAATACCGTTCCCATGAACTACTGAACTCGAGGATGCAACATCTCAACATATCCTCAAGTATCTGAATTATCCTCTCGGATTGACCATCGGTTTGGGGGTGAAAAGCAGTGCTAAAATGCAGCTTGGTACCCAGAGCTTCTTGCAATTTCTTCCAAAATCGTGAGGTGAATCTCGGATCTCTATCCGACACGATAGAAACAGGTACCCCGTGTAATCTCACAATTTGATAAACGTACAATTCAGCTAGTTTCTCCAATGAAAAATCCGTACGTACGGGGATGAAATGAGCCGACTTAGTCAGTCTATCAACAATAACCCATATCGCATCCTTCTTACTTGCTGACAAGGGCAGTCCGGACACAAAGTCCATTGTGACTCGATCCCATTTCCACTCGGGTATCATGATCGGCTGGAGTAATCCTGAAGGCACTTGATGTTCCGCTTTCACTTGTTGACATATTAAACATCTCGAAACAAAGTCAGAGATGTCCCGTTTCATACCATGCCACCAAAATTGACGTTTCAAATCATTGTACATTTTCGTACTCCCCGGGTGAATTGACATTCGGCTACAATGGGCTCCGTTCAGAATCATCGAAATGAGTTCCGAATTCCTTGGAACACACAAACGATTTCTAAACCTCAAACAATCATCATCATCAATTTGAAACTCCGATTCCTCGTTCGGAAAACACTTAGCCTGTTTTGCAACCAATTCATCATCGACTTTCTGAGCTTCACGAATTTGGTGAGTCAATAATGGTTTAGCTTTTAATTCAGCTACTAACACACGGTCTGGTAGAACAGACAAATGCACGTTCATCGCTCGTAAAGCAAACAATGACTTCCGGCTTAAGGCGTCCGCAACCACGTTAGCCTTTCCTGGGTGGTAATCAATGACAAGCTCGTAATCTTTCAACAACTCAAGCCAACGTCTTTGTCGCAGATTCAAGTCTCGTTGAGTCATCAAATATTTGAGACTTTTGTGATCCGAAAATACATGGCACTTCTCACCAAACAGATAATGTCGCCATATTTTTAAAGCAAACACGATGGCAGCTAGTTCGAGATCATGGGTCGGATAATTCCTCTCGTGTGGCTTCAATTGTCTCGACGCATAGGCCACGACTCGACCTTCTTGCATCAATACGCAACCCAACCCAAGTAGGGATGCGTCACTATAAATGACAAACTCTTTACCTGATTCGGGTTGCACCAAAATTGGAGCTTCAGTCAAATGAGTTTTCAGTTGGTCGAAACTTTTCTGACATTTCTCCGTCCACTCGAACTTAACATCCTTTTGAAGTAGCTTCGTCATTGGTGTGGCTATCATCGAGAAACCTTTCACAAATCGTCGGTAATAACCGGCGAGCCCCAAAAAGCTCCGAACTTCAGTAACATTTCTCGGAGGTTTCCAGTCAAGTATGGCTGAAATTTTATTTGGGTCAACTCGAATACCCGACGCGGATACCACATGACCCAAGAAGCTAACCTCTCTTAACCAGAACTCACACTTACTGAACTTAGCATATAACTGCTTATCCCGCAAAATTTGCAGCACTAGCCTCAGATGCTCAGCATGTTCGGTCTCGTCTCTTGAATAGACCAAAATGTCATCAATGAACACCACTACAAACCGATCCAAATACGGTCTGAAGATCCGATTCATCAAATCCATAAATACTGCAGGGGCATTAGTGAGCCCAAACGGCATCACTAAGAATTCGTAGTGACCATATCTCGTTCTGAAGGCAGTTTTGGGAATATCTGAATCTCGGATTCGCAACTGATAATAGCCCGATCTCAAATCTATTTTTGAGAACACTGAGGCTCCCTTCAGTTGGTCGAACAAATCATCGATGCGCGGCAACGGATATTTGTTCTTTATCGTCACTTTATTCAGCTGACGATAGTCAATGCACAACCTCATGGTTCCGTCCTTCTTTTTCACGAACAATACTGGTGCACCCCAAGGTGAAAAACTTGGTCGAGCGAAACCTCTATCCGTCAGTTCTTGCAACTGAGCTTTCAACTCCTTTAACTCGGTTGGTGCCATACGATACGGAGCTATCGAAATCGGCGTAGTCCCAGGTACAAGCTCAATACCAAACTCTACCTCCCGAACAGGTGGTAAACCCGGTAATTCTTCCGGAAAAACATCCGGGTATTCACAAACCACCGGCACAGATTCGGGTTTCTTTTCTAATTCTTTGTCACCAAGTACATACGCAAGGTATGCTTCGCACCCTTTTCTTACATATTTCTGTGCCAACATTGCTGATATTACAGCTGGCATCCCCTCTAAGTCCGCAGACTCAATTCGGACTACTTCGTTATTTGCGCATCTCAAATCAATAGTCTTGCTCTTGCAATTCACAATCGCATCATGCGCGGTCAACCAATCCAAACCAAGGATAACATCAAATTCATCAAACGGCAAGAGCATCAAGTTCGCCGGGAAACAGGAACCTCGAATTTCCAGGGGACATTTCTTACACACTTTGTCGACAAGCACGTAACGACCCAAGGGATTTGACACCCGAATTACGAACTCAGTAGACTCAATAGGTAAAGTCTTACTGGTTGCTAAGGTTTCACATATGTAAGAATGAGTAGAACCGGGGTCAATCAAAGCAATTACATTAGTATCAAAGAGGGTGAATGTACCGGTAATAACATCAGGCGAAGAAGCATCCTCGCGGGCACGTATAGCATAAGCTCTAGCAGGCGCACGGGCTTCGGATCTGGTTATATCATCTCTAGATCCTCTCTGACCACCACCAGCATTGCCCATATTTCCAGATGGTCTACCTCGAGCAGTGGTAGCACCCGGTCTCCCACTCTGATTTGCATTCTGCCCCGACAACCTCGGGCAATCTTTAATGAAGTGGTCCACTGATCCGCATTTGTAACAGGAGCGGTCAGGAAATCTACAACTCCCCGAATGCCATTTACCGCAATATCGGCATTTCGTCCTGTCTCGACGTTCATTCCCAACACTGGCGACCGAAGTGCCTCGTGTACCCACAGGGGGTCGATCACGATCTCGTCCAAAAAGGCCCGAAGTGCCTCTAAACTGGCACGCATCATCTCGAAATCTCTTCGATGTCTGTTGAAGAGACCTCCCCGAGGATCTTTTACGAAACTCTCCAGTTCCCTCATCAACTCTTTGCTTTTCTTTTCTAAGCTCTTCGGCTTTACAAGCTCGTTCAACAAGTACCACGAACTCTTGTATTTCAAGAACGCCAACGAACATTTTTATATCTTCATTCAGCCCATCCTCGAAGCGTTTACACATAATAGCTTCGGACGAAACACATTCCCGAGCGTATTTGCTAAGTCTAACAAATTTTCGCTCGTAATCAGTAACCGACATGGAGCCTTGCTTAAGCTCAAGAAATTCCTTCCGTTTTTGATCAACAAATCTCTGACTGATATACTTTTTCCGAAACTCAGTTTGGAAAAACTCCCAAGTTACTTGCTCTCGGGGCACAATAGAAGTCAGAGTACTCCACCAATAGTAGGCAGAATCACGTAGCAAGGAGATAGCACACTTTAGGCATTCATCGGGTGTACAAGATAGCTCATCGAGTACCCGGATAGTGTTGTCCAGCCAAAATTCAGCTTGCTCGGCATCATCGCTATCCATAGCCTTAAATTCAGTAGCCCCATGTTTTCGGATTCTGTCAACTGGGGGCTTATTTGACCTTATTTGGTCCGTTACCGGTGGTATTGTAGGTGCGGGGGTAGTATTTGTCGGGAATGGAGGTTGTGGAACAGCCATATTAGTTCGAATGTATTGGTTAAACCAATCATTCATCACACTATAGAATGCTTGTCTAGCTTCATCATTCTGATTACTAGCATTAGGTTGAGAGTCCGCCGGCACTGTCCCTTGTGCGGGAGCAGGCGCTACACTCTCAAGATCATCAGCTACTTCTCGGTCACGATCGGGATCCATTACTATAAATAAACACATTTACGATTGTCAGAAATCACCACACTATCAAGTAATCACATAAAATGGCATGTATAGCTAGACCCAAAACATTACGGTAGTCCTAGAATCGACTAAACCGTAGCTCTGATACCAATAAAATGTAACACCCCGAACCCGAGACCGACACCGGAGTCGGACACGAGATGTTAACAAACTTTGAAAAATTTTTCCAGACACTGCCCAGTCTGAGTACTAGTCGCTTCAAAAATCATATCTTGAGTTTCACAACTCAAAAATCAGTTTTGTGATTTTTCTCTGAAACTAGACTCATGTCCCCACCTATGGATTTTTTTCTAGAATTTTTGGTCGGGCCAATTAGTACAGTTTATTAGTCAAAGTCTCCCATGTTACAGGGGTCGACTACACTGACCTTTTCCCATTACGACTGGGATATCTCTCTGCACAGAGCTTCAATACCGATGCCGTTTGTTTCTATGGAAACTAGACTCAGAGAGGAATCCATACATATATGGTATGACCCCTAATTATCTCTGGTCAATTTATAGTGAATTTCCAAAGGCGGAACAGTGAATCCAGAAACTGTTCTGGCCCTGTTCCACAAGAACCCGAATATCTCTTTCTGTACTGTTCCTATAATTGTTTCGTTACTTCCATATGAAAGTAGATTCATCAAGGTTCGATTACATAATTTATTCACTATTTAATTCCACTCCTATGAATTCTTGTGATTTTTCCAATCCACACCACTGCTGCTATCAGCTTCTGTTTTCAAAGTGAACCTTACCTAATTTGGGGTTTCATGGACCAACTAGGGCCTTGTCATACATAAGCCCACATATGATCATACTTAGCCATTCTAGTGGCTGATCATTTGCTCAACACTTCCATTCCAACATAGTTACATCATGAAACCATCTATACATTCATAAATACGAATGGTCTAATGCCATACTCCACTTCTACAAGCCATTTTCGCATGGCTGTACACTTATACATTTCATAAAGTACTCGAAAGACAACAATGGGTAGTCCTATACATGCCATAACAAAATTCAACCAAAATAGTACCCAAAAGAGCCTTTGATAGTGTGGGCGACTTCGACTTCAAGATCCCGAGTCCGATAGCTGGAGAACCAAAAATCTATAAAACAGAGGAGCAATGTAACGAGTAAGCAATTTATGCTTAGTAAGTTTGAGCAAGGAATTCCAGCATAAACAAAGAATATCACACATTTAGCTAAACGGAATATTTCATAATACGCAATTTATCGATATTAAACTTGCTTCACAACATTGACAACCCTTATGCACATACACAATAGACTAACTTAGCCGAAGGCCGATAGCTCGTTTATCAACTGAGCGAACATTTATTTGTAAGGGCTCGATTTAATTCAACACATACGTAACATATCCCCATATTGGGATGTTTTTCGAGTATTCGCTGGAATTTTACAGCAAGCTCATTCATTACCAAATCACGTACCTTCGGAATTTAACCGGATATAGCTCCTCGTTCAAATGCCTTCGGGACATAGCCCCATTTTAGTAACTCACACCATGCCTTCGGGACGTAACCCGGATTTAACAACTCGCACGAATGCCTTCGGGACTTAACCCGGCTTTAATAACTCGCACGAATGCCCTCGGGACTTAACCCGGATTTAGTATCTCGCACAAAGGCCTTCGGATCTTAGTCCGGATATATTCGCTTAGCACGAAGCCTTCGGGACTTAGCCCGGACAGCATTCAATTAATCATACACATCTAACAATAATTCATGGTACATTCATATTTCATTTTCGTTTACGAAACTCAAACACAAGGCACATATTGTCCTTGCACATTCGGCTCAATAGCCACACATAGAGCATGATTTAATCACATCGAAATTTAAGCTCTCTTACTCAAGAACTTACCTCGGGTGTTGTCGAACGATTCCGCTAGCTATTCAACCACTTTTTCCTTCCCTTTATCGGTTTTATTTCCCCTTTGCTCTTGAGCTTAATCAAACAAATAAATTGATTTCATCATTTAGGCATCAAAAGATGAACACAAGGCACTTAGCCCATATTTATACATTAGACATTAAAGTCTCATACATGCAAAAATCATGCATCAACACAACATATTAGCTAATTTCTTTACCCTTGGCCGAATATGCATGTCCATTTTTGGGGTCGATTTCAACACTTAATACACACATACACACTAGTAAAGCATCCTCCCCCTTTTCATCAATTTAACACATGCATTGCTCATTAACATGCAAAGTTACATTCGGCCTTAGCACACATCTTGCTAGCCGATTCTTCTCCATTTAGCAACCAATGCACATATGTGCTCACACAACAAAAAAATGCTAAAAAAAAAGAGGTTCAAGAATCATCAAGCCATCATCACATGCATCATTAACAAGCTTCATATTTTGCATGCAATGGCATTAACACAACCTCCACCTAGGTCGAATCTTAACTCATCCTCATGCCTCATCACCACAACATCAAACATCAACCAAGAATGATTCATCCATGGTCAAGTGCCATTTCCATCACATAGCAAGATTTAGACCATGGGTTAGGTAGAACTCAAGCTAACAACTAAAACATGCATGCCTCTCATGGAACATCATCAAACATACCTTAGCCTAGCTACATGCATGGCCGAATCTCTTCACCTTTCTTCTTCTTTCCTCCTTAAAATTTTTGGCCAAGGATGAACCAAAGGATGAGAAAATTTTTCTTTGTTTTTCTTTCTAGTTTTTGGCAAGCATGAAGATGAGAAAAGGATGAACAAAATCCCCCCCTTTCTCTCCTTTAGCTCACGGCAATGGGGGACAAACACTACACACACATTTTTTTTTCTTTTGTTTTCCATTTCTTTATTACCCATACTCCTTATTTTATTCTTCCACTAACAAAACATGTTTCATGACATGTTTTACCCATCCTTCCTTGTCATGGCCGGCCACTACTCTTTAGGGGGGGAATTTGACATGCAAGTCCCCCCCTTTGTCCACATGCACTAATAGGTCCTCACACATTGACCTATCACATTTTAGAATTTTCTCACATAAGTCCTATTGACTAAATTCACATGAAATCAACCAAATTGAAGCTTGAAATTTTCACACATTCATAATTACATATTCTACACAATAAGTATCACATTCAAACATTTCGGTGACTCGGTTTAGCGGTCCCGAAACCACTTCCCGACTAGGGTCAACTTTGGGCTGTCACAGTACCTACCACACATACTAAACATTCATAGCATGTAACTTCATAACCAAGATGAGCATAAACCATACTTAACATAACCGAATTCAAACATAAAAGTTAAGCCATTTTCACATGGCTTAGATTATACATAACCAAAATCTGACATTTCTAAACATAATCCAGCCTATACATGCCGTAAGTTCAAAATTCAGCTTTTAAAATACCGAAAAAAGTCAATAGTGTGGTAGACTTTGCTCACAATCCCTGAGCTCATAACTTGATCCAAAATCTATAAAACAAAAACAAACATACTTACACAGAGTAAGCTTTTATAGCTTAGTAAGTCATAAGCAAATAAACTATTCAATATTATGACCAATTCATTTAAAGTAAATCTAATTATACTAATATAATCATATTAGACCCAGAATTTTATGGTTTCACTTATGACATATACTTTTTACAAATAAGTTTACTAAAGGTCGAATACATATATATAAATGTTAACAAAATATCTTTCTATTTCAAAGCTAATTATCATTATGTAACCCATATACATATACTCTTGAGTCAAAATATGATATCATAAACATATACATAGCAATGGCCAAATATACTTCACATAGCACACATGTTCACATTAGTAACTCACTTACCTTATCTCAAGTATGTAATAAACCAATTCATACCTAATCATTTTAGCTCATTTTTCACATTCGATCACAACCTATCGTTGCTCGATGAACCATTCGGAATTGGATAGGACACTCGGATAATCTCATATATAGTACAATGCCAATGTCCCAGACGTGGTCTTACATGTAATCACATATCGATGCCATTGTCCTAGACAGGGTCTTACTCACACACATATATCAGAGTCACATATCGGTGCCAACGTATAAAACGTGGTCTTACTCGTACACATATATCAATGCCATGGTCTTAGTCACACATCACATATCAGAATCCTATGTCATGACATATGTATCCTAGTTATTCCTAAGGTTCATACGGGGCTTTCAGACGTCATAACTCGGTTGTATTGAATTCAAAAACATAGTTGCCAAGCCTCTATACATTCGACTATTATAAATATATATTTACATATTTCATTTCAGTATATATAGCTCGCACATAATTAAAATAAACAATGTCTATTTGCTTATAAACTTACCTCGAACGATGAAAAATGGAACGGGACGGCTAGTCGACAACTTTAGTTTTTCCCCGATCCAAATCCAATTTTCTCTTTTCTTGGTCTAAATTAATATAAATTAAAATTATTTAATCAATTATTCAATCAAATTCATCCAAAAACACATAAATGAGAAAATTACACTTTTGCCCCTAGCATTTCACATTTTTTACAATTTAGTCCCTATTGCACAAAACACAAAATATGCAAAATTTCAACACACCTATGTTAGGTCAAATGTTCCTAGTGTCAATACAAGTCCATATATTTCATTTATTTTACATTTTAGTGCCTCAATTTATTATTTTTGCAATTTAGTCCTAATTACTCAAAATCATCAGAAACTCCAATACAAAACATGTTAACCCAAAAAATATCTTTCATATTTCATCATCAAACAACAAAAATCACAAGCTTTCAACAATGGCATAACTCAAAATATTCATCAAAATAAAAAAAATTCAAGCATGGGTCTTGTAGATAACTTAGCAACAATCTCAAAAACGTAAAAATTATCAAAAACCGAGCTAGTTACGTACCTTGATTAAGCTTGAATATGGCTAAACCTAGGTTTTCTTTTTCTTTTCTTTTGTTTCGGCAAGAACAAAAATAATAACACATATAATGGCTTTTATTTTTATGTTATAATATAACATATATTAAGTTATAACATATAATAACTTAATACTTAATTTACATTTTTAACCTTTATAATAAAATTATAAAACCATTAGAATCATGGCCATTATCGTCCACTCTAATTGTCAATGGTCTAATTGCTTCATAAGTGCTTCATATTAATAAGACAAGTTCAAATAAGCACTTTCACATTTAACCACCAAATTTTCATTTTACGCGATTAAATCTTTTTATTTAATCAGACACTCAAACGAAAAAATTAAAGCACAAAAATTTCACAGATATAAATTCACACTTACTAAACACAGAAAATAATTTTTAAATATTTTTCTAACTCGAATTCGTGGTCTCGAAACCATCATTCCAAATAGGGTTTAAATCGGGCTGTTACATCACATCTCGATAACCTGATGTCATGACATTTGTATCCTATACTATTCCTAAGGTTCGTACGTGACTTTCAGATGTCGTAACTTCGTCGATTCATGCTCATACTTGCTTGTTTGACGTTTGTAGCAATTCAATGATAATAAAACATATATAATTCAACTCAAACACATTTATTTGCATATGAACTTTCCTTGTAGTCGGAATAGACGAATCGGATCGATTAATCGATAACTTTCGATTTCCCTTGATCTAAATCCGGTTTCTTTCTTTCAGGATCTATATAAATTCAAAATTAACTCTTTTATTCCTCAATTCATTCAATTTCATCCAAAACACACAATTTGGGGAATTTTATACATTAACCCTATAATTTCACATTTCTTACAATTTAGTCCTTATTTTACAAAATCACAAATTACACAATTTCTTTCTAATTTCATGCTAGGAAAATTTCATATAGCTTCATATCAGCCCATATTTTCATTTATTTCACACATTTAACCATACGTTTTCCTTTTTTCACAAATTAATCCCTTTTATGTAATTTCACTAAAAATCACTTTATAAAACATAATAATCTATCAACAAATACTCATTTTCCATCATAAAACATTTAAGAACTCAAGCATTCATCAATGACAACTTTCAAAATCATTAACATTTTCAAAAATTGAAGCATGGGCTAGCTAGAACACGAAGCAACGATCACAAAAACATAAAAATCATCAAAAATGAATCAAAATCTTACCTTAATTGCTTGAATATTCAAAATCGAATGAAGAACTGATAAACCATAATTTATACATATTTTTATCCCATGCTTAGCCCATTTATGAATGGTTTCTCCTTAGATTTGGTGAATTCGATGCTCCTAATCCTTTAATTTCATGTTTTATACTTATGAGAGCATAGGAGAGTAAAAAGAGTGATAAACGGGCCAAAAATGGAGAAAATGGACCCACGTGGGAAATCAACACGATCTGGACTTCCTCACACGGGCGTGTCACATGGCCGCGTCTATTTGGCAGGATTGAAGCATGACTTACACGGGTAGACTACACGCACGTGCCTATTCAACAGCCTTGACCATGGGCTAGAGTAATCTTACACGGGCGTGTCACACGGGAGTGTCCTTGCCGATCCCAAGTATAGTCTTATTCGGAAAAGGCCAATTTTTAGGGCTCTTAGGCATACAAAAGCTTATTTAAACACTTGAGGAGGAACTTAAGAGAGAGACGCAGGGTACGAAGAAGGAATTACTTAAGGAAAGCCGATTGATCCATCTCAGAAGCCAGATTCATCATCAAGACTGAAGATCTCCCTTCAAGTTCCTTCAGGAGTTTTGGGTTTTCTTATGTTTTGTTATCTTTATGCTTTTGAGATGTTTTCTTTCATAAGTATGAACTAAACCCCCTAAATACCTAAGGGGAATGAAACCTAAAACGGATCTTGTTACTATTATCTGAATTGTATGGTAAATACTTGACTTGTTCTTAATTATGTGTTCTTAATTCTTGTTTTAATATTCCAGGATATTGATTCAAGCTAAGCTCTTATTCAGCAGAGGAATAGACCCTGTCTAAGAGTAAAGTTGTCATAATTAAGCAGAGTTGATTGCGCGCCTAGAGATAGGGAGACAAGATTTTGCCGGATTAGGGTGAAACCTAATAAGGGAATGCATAGATCGAGTTAATGCAATTCTAGGGTGTTAATTAGAAAGAGATTTCACTTATTCAACCTAGGGCTAGATGTTATTAGTCTCGAGAGAGATAATAATATAACTTAGGAATTTCTACAGATCAAGTCAAATGAATAAACCATCTGATTTAGGGTCAAATAACAAGTGAAGTCTAGGTGGATTTTTCCTTAGGTATTGTCTTAATCAATCGAATTTTCCCAAAAGTATTTTCCCAATTTTTTTCTATGCATTCTTAGTTTAGTAATTAGTTTAGATAACCAAACCTGTTAATTTTTAGGCTAGATAATAAAAAGAAGTAAATACTAGTACTCATGGTTCCTTTGGGTTCGACAATCCTGTCTTGCTAAACTATACTACTGTTTGATAGGTACACTTGCCTTAATCGTGATAATAAGTTAGTCTCAAGAACGACTCATTCGTAAATCTTTAAAACCTATCACGAATATCACGCATCAAGTTTTTGGCGCCGTTGCCGGGGAACTAGGATATTAGGAACACTCGATTTTTATTACTTTAGCCATTGTACTTTCATTGCAATTTAAATTTTTATTTTATTTTCTAATTCTTCATTTATTTTCTTCTGATAGATTTTTCTAGTTTATGACTAGAAGAAACCCGTCAGGACCATTACTGTTTGATAGTGAGATCGATCGCACAGTTCACAGAAACTGAAGAGAAATAAGGCGAAGCTTACAATAAACAAAGAAAGAGCAAGAGGACGATACTTCAACCACAACCGAGGAGATGGCTGAAAACCAAGAAAATCTGCCACCTCCTGCGATTGCTATTAAATAGAATCCTGCTCCACGCACTATGTATGATTATGCTAAACCTTCTTTAACAGGAACTGAATCGAGCATAGTTAGATCTGCTGTATCTGTAAATACTTTTGAACTGAAACCTAACACAATTCAAATGATACAACAATTTGTTTAGTTTGATGGTTTGTAGGATGAAGATCCCAACGCTCACTTGGCAAACTTTTTTGAACTGTGTGATACATTTAAAATTAATGGCATTTCTGATGACACTATTCGCCTTCGGTTATTCCCTTTTTCATTGAGAAACAAAGCAAAATAGTGGTTGAATTTGTTACCACGGGGGTCAATCACTACTTGGGAACAAATGACCGAAAAGTTTTTATTAAAATATTTTTCGCGGGCTAAAACGACTAAATTACGTAATGATATCTCTTCTTTTGTGCAGATGGATTTAGAAACACTCTACGATGCATGGGAGAGATACAAGGTCCTCTTGAAAAGATGCCCTCACCATGGGTTACCACTTTGGCTACAGGTTCAAACCTTTCATAATGGCCTGAATCCTTTGACTCGACAAATGGTTGATGCAGCTACTGGTGGAACCATCAATAATAAGACACCTGAAGATGCCTGTGAATTTATAGAGGAGATGTCACTTAATAACTATTAGTGGCAAGTCATGAGGATAAAGCCAACGAAAACAGTCGGCGTTTATAAAGTCGATTCCATCCCCATGCTTTCTAATCAGGTAGAACTCTTGAATAAGAAAATTGATGGTTTTCTTAGTTCTTCACAAGTTCACCCAGTAATGCCGAGGTGGATCAAGCAATTCAGAATACCCACCCTATGGCCACAACATGGAGAACGAGTAGTTAAATTACATGGGTAATAATCCTCGATCTCAAAATAATCCTTATAGTAATACTTACAATGCAAGTCAGAGGAACCACCCAAATTTCTCATGGAGAGGCCAGAGGAATCAGAGACCACCACCTCCAGGCTTCCAACAACCACCCTACCAATAAGAGGAAAAGCTGAACCTTGAGGAGATGCTAACAAAATTCATCTCAGTGTCAGAAACTCGTTTTCAGAATACCGAGACAACACTTAAAAAAGCGTCGATCCAAGGGCTCGAAACTCAGATAGGTCAGCTCGCTAAATTGATATCTAAACGACCACAGGGTAGCCTGCCGAGTAACACTGAATCTAACCCAAGGGACCAAATCAATGCAATTACCATCCAATATGAGGAAGGATTAGTTGCACCTGAACCAGAACAGTGGCAGGAAACTGTGGTAAGTAAAGGTAAGGGTGAGGTGGACCACAATGACCAGAAAATGGTAAGTACAGAGTACAAACCACGGGTGCCATACCCCAATGTGACAAGGAAAGATCATACAGATAAATAATTTGGTAAATTCCTTAAACTATTAAAGAAATTACATATTAACTTACCATTTATCGAAGCTCTCTCGTAGATGCCAAACGCAGTCAAATTTATAAGGGAGCTTCTAACAAACAAACGAAAGTTGGATGAGGCGTCGCATGTGGAGTTGAATGCAGTTTGCTCAGCCATATTACAGAATAAGCTACCCAAAAAATTGAAAGATCCAAGGAGTTTTACGATTCCTTGTTTAGCTGGTAGTTTAGATGTTCATAATGCATTGGCTGACTTAGGGGCAAGCATTAATGTTATGTCTTATAAAATATTTAAACAGCTAGGTCCTAGGAAACCCAAACAAACTATGATGAGCATTCAATTGGCTGATAAAACCATTAGATTTCCTAGGGGTATCATTGAAGATGTTCTTGTTAAGATCGATAAATTTAGATACCCAGTAGACTTTGTTGTTCTAGACATGGAAGAGGATAGTAACGCACCTTTGATTTAGGATGACCCTTTTTAGCAACTGCTAGAACTATTATTGATGTTGGTACAGGTGAACTCACACTTCGTGTGGGAGACGAAACAATCACCCTTCAAGCTCGTAATTCGGGTAACACATCAAAAATCAAAGGTGGTTGTATAAATTATTCTACTAGTATTGATCATGTGGTGAAACCCTCTATGAAGGAAACAGTTTCGAAAAATGCATATAAACCATGTTCAAACAACAAAAAAGGACCTATCTGTGAAGAACGAATGCTACAAATCGAGAAGCTAGATGAATGGTGGACACAGAAACCGAAAACACCTGATAAACAGAAACCGAGCTAGGACAAGCTCAATACCTCACCAAATCAACTTAAGGTTGGAGACAAAGTACTACTAGATGCAGCAGATCCTCACATTGCCACTCCTGAACCTAACGAAGAAATTCCTCTTACGGTACTCAGTATTTTCCCATATGGTACAGTCGAAGTAATTCATCCCAAATTTGGCACATTTAAGGTAAACAATACCCGTCTTAAACCTTATGTTGATAAAGTTGATAGCAGGGATGAAGAGTGTAAACTCCTCGCACCACCTTGACCATGCAGAAGAGAGGTAAGTCCAGCTTAAGACTATAAATAAGCGCTTCTCGAGAGGCAACCCGAGCACTAACAGTAATGATTTATTTAAGTTTTAGCTTTTAACATCTAAAATACTAACTGAATAATGGAATGCAAGCTTTTTAAAGACCACAAGGCCAGGCACACGGGCGTGCATTAGGCCGTGTGAAAACAGGGCAAAAGTTTTTCCCCAACACGGGAAGCGATAAGTCGCCACGGCCGTGTGACATGGCTGTGGGCGAACCTGCCAAAACAACAAGGGCGTGCGACATGCCCGTGCCTTGAAACCATGGGCGAACCTGTCAAATTAGCACAGGCGTACGACACGTCCGTGCCCATCACCTGCGGGGGAACCAGTCAAATTAACACGGGCGTGGACCTATGTACACCGGCGTGGGAAAAGCGAACGAAGCAAGACATGGCCGTCTGACACAGCTGTGTGCACCCATACGCCCAAAGAACACGGGAATGGGCCGAATGTCAGACACACCCAAATTCAAAATTCGTGAAACACACGAAAAAAAATTAGGGCATAGAGCCGTGAGACTATTCATCATCTCCCTCCCCAAAAATCCCTAACCCTAGCCGCTGCAACTTCACATGCCCTACCCCCCACGCCCGTGCGCCGCCTACAACGCCGATTCCGATGCCCCAAGCTCCTTCCGTTCGCGTTTGTATTCTCTTTTCTCTCTATTTTTTCTTTAAATATGTTGCTTATTTCATGATTTCTTTACTCTATTGAACTATTTGGAATGAATATTCATAGTTAGAATATTAAAATACTCATGCTTGTTTTATAAAAATTTTGTCATTTTAGTTACTACATTATACTATACTCTTTCATTTTTCCTTGTTTTCATGAAATTTATGCTTACCCACATGCATTCATTCATATTCCCGTTGCATTATTCCCATAATCCTATAACTTGATATATTTAATTGTTTTAGTTTGTATCATCTAGTACAAAAATCTCATGAAGTATTCATTTTTGGTCATGATTTTCCATACTATTCTTAGGGCATATTGGTTAAACTTCAATTTTTGTTCACTGCAGATATACTATGTCATCCTCATGAGGAAAGAAAATTGTTGTCCCCGCTTCGAAGAAGAAAAAAGGAGCAGTGTCATCCTCGGGTCCTACCACGGAGATTAGGCACCCGTTCCTCTAGGTTCCCTTGGGACCCCAGGAGGAATTATATTAGATATTACGGCCCCGACCCCTAGGTGTGGGCTGCTGCATTGACTAGGCCACACTAGAATAGATTCATTTGGCTGACGTGGCCCGAGCCCTTCTGATGACTAACCCGTGGGGGCTCTTCTTTGAGATCGTCAAGCCGACATATCTCAACTTCACATTGGGACTCTACTCAACATTCCATCTTCAGACCATCATGAAAAACTTCAACGATCCTGGAACAGTCCAATTCCACCTTGGTGGTCTAGTATGCCAGTTGAGCGTATCCGAGTTCGGGATTGCACTAGGGCTATACACGGAGGAGTTCATAGACGATAATGACCTTAACACCCTCTACTGTCACATCCACTACTCCCCCTCAAAATGCTGGAAAGACCTCGTCCCTACCTCGGCCACCTACGATCCTAGCCACTCCAAGGTATCGACTCTCCCTCTATCCTTGAGGTATCTACACGCCATCTTGGCTCACACTCTGACAGGGAGGGGAGAGAGCACTGGAATTGTCACCATCCACGACGCCTATTTCTTATAGAGCATGGCGAATGGGCACGCCTTTGACCTTGCTCACTTCATTGCCCTCGCCATCCGCCATCAGACCAAGCGAAATAGGAGAAGGGTCATCTCTATCAGGCCCTATGTGACTCGACTGGCTCGGCACTTTGAGCTCCTCAACAAAGTAGAACAATCATCCTCCCTCACTCTCATCGGTTAGATGTCCCCACAGGGCATCTCGAGCATGCTAAGTATGAGGATGATAGAGAAACAACGGGGCACCTACCTTCCTTAGTACCGCCTCATCCAGTCCACCGAGGAGGAGGACCTAGAGGACATTACTGATGCTGTTCCTCCACGTCATGAGGACCCACCATCTCAGTCACCACCCATCCATCATCCAGTTCATGTGGCGGCTTCATATTCTGACATTTTTGAGCGCCTTACACGATTTGAGCAGCAATGTTGTCAACGCTTTGATCACATTGATACGATTCTACATAAGATTAGTCAGCACTTCCACATCTCATCGCCACCACCACCTTGCGAACCATCAGGCGATGATAATGTTTAAAAACTTTTATTTTTTATTTTGATTTTCACTTTTTTCTTTATTTATCTTAATTAAGTGCTTTTCATTTCATTTTCCTTTAATATTACTTTAATTTTAGTTTTTATAATTTTTATTGAATAACTTATAGTTTGGCTATTTCATTACGAGTAATTATGCTTCATTATATTCCCTAAAAAGTTCCTGATCCTATCACAGTTATAAAGAGCCCCAACGCTCATCATCGCATAGGAACCAAAAAATCTACTAAGAAAGGTTCTCCATGACTGCCATGTCCTGTTCGACCATGACCATAGCCACCACTAGATATAATATTCTTTTGGCGCAGGACTTATGAACTAATGAACCTCTACGACCATCGGAGTATCCTCCTCCACTCTCATCATTGCCTTGGCCGATTATTCTCCATAAATCCAATTCAAGGAGTCCATTCATCATTTAGGAAGTTTCACCTCTCTCCCTCTCTTATGATTATATATCCATACTTTTCAATATATCTATCTTTGTACATTGAGGGCAACGTACATCTTAAGTGTGGAGGGGTCTTTCTTATCATTATTAGAAATCCTTGAATTTTGTCTTATTCTCACATGAATTTTAATTAATTTATGATTTTTATTGATATGCCTTGAATTAAAACATAGGCAATTATGCATTGATTGTTTAAACTTTAAGACATTAGGGAATCAAACATGATGAGTTGATTTTTGAAGAATTAAAAACTTTTAGGTTGTTTCCCTAAGTTTAGGTATTATCTTGAGTTGAAATTCACAAGTTTAAACATCAAAATGCCATAATTTTTGTGAGATCTTGAGCCTTTAGAGCATATTTTATTCCTTTCATGCTCACTTTCATTATGAGTGCGCCAGTTTTGATTTGTTATTCTAGAACTTGCTTGATTATGCATGTCAAGACCATACCATTTGATTTGATATGTCAAGATGATAAAGACACTTAGGTTTAACTCACTCACTCCACAAAAGCCTACCTCCATAATTAACCCTTAGTGAACTCCTTTTGAGTCTAACAAGCCATTAATTGATTTACCCTCAATATTAACCCATAACCCATTATTGTTAAAATCCCCTAATTTGATCTCTATTTTTGTCGAGATTTGATTTGAACAAATTGTTTAGTTATATTTTGTTCTTCTAAATATTTGACTTGTTGTTAAAAAAAAACAATACTTACATACATATTATTAGTAATTCGTCATTTTTGAGCTTAAGTGTTAATTCCATATTCTAAGAAGAAGCTCACTTGTATTCAACTGATGACTAGTTATTTTTCTAGCTAGGTAATTTTTCAATTCAATCTTGATTCTAACATTTTCTTTTACCTTGTGACCACACTTCCTAACCAAAGCCACGTTACAACCCTCTAAAAGACCTTTTTGATTGATGTATCAACTCAATATATAGTGGTGGAGATTTGATTTTCAAGCAAGCCTATGGCAATAGCTTTTCATATTGACTAATGAGTGCTTTAATTAATTTCCTTAAACACCTTGAGTGATTTGAGTGAATCTTTAGTGAGGATGTTAAACTCTATGATATTTTGATCAAAGGTAATCACTTAGATGAGGGGAGACACCTATGTTTTCGTGATAAAATGCTCAACTTGGAATGTTTGAAACTTTGATGTACTTTCAGTTGAATTTTCAATGTATGGGTATTTATGGATTATTTTGGGATATTATTGATAGGGATTATAGATTGAGAAGAATTTATTTTGATTATGAGTTGAGGATTTTTGCTTGAGGACAATCAAATGCTTAAGTATGGGGTTAATTGATAAACCGTAATTTATACATATTTTTATCCCATGCTTAGCCCATTTATGAATGGTTTCTCCTTAGATTTGGTGAATTCGATGCTTTTAATCCTTTAATTTCATGTTTTATACTTAGGAGAGCATAGGAGAGTAAAAAGAGCGAGAAACGGGCCGAGAGAAAATAGACCCACGTGGGAAATCAACACGGCCTAGACTTCCTCACACGGGCGTGTCACACAGCCGTTTCTATTTGGCAGGATTGAAGCATGACTTACACGGGTAGACTACACACCCGTGCCTATTCAACAGCCTTGACCATGGGCTGGAGTAATCTCACACGGGGGTGTCACATGGGCGTGTCCCTGCCGATCTCAAGTATAGTCCTATTCAGAAAAGACCAATTTTTAGGGTTCTTAGGTATCCAAAAGCCTATTTAAACACCTGAGGAGGCACTTAAGAGAGGGACGCAGAGTAGGAAGTAAGGAATTACTCAACGAAAGCCGATTGATCCATCTCAGAAGCCGAATTCATCATCAAGACTAAAGATATCCCTTCAAGTTCCTTCAGGAGTTTTG
Source organism: Gossypium hirsutum (assembly GCF_007990345.1). Taxonomy (NCBI): domain Eukaryota; kingdom Viridiplantae; phylum Streptophyta; class Magnoliopsida; order Malvales; family Malvaceae; genus Gossypium; species Gossypium hirsutum. The sequence continues at coordinate 58,856,621 of NC_053425.1, read as the reverse complement.
GGTTTTCTTATGTTTTGTTATCTTTATGCTTTTGAGATGTTTTCTTTCATAAGTATGAACTAAACCCCTTAAATACCTAAGGGGAATGAAACCTAAGACGGATCTTGTTATTATTATCTGAATTGTATGATAAATATTTGACTTTTTCCTAATTATGTGTTCTTAATTCTTGTTTCAATATTCCAGGATATTGATTCAAGCGAAGCTCTTATTCAGATGAGGAATAGACCCTGTCTAATAGTAAAGTTGTCATAATTAAGCGGATTTGATTGCACGCCTAGAGATAGGGTGACAAGATTTTGCCGGATTAGGGTGAAACCTAATAAGGGAATCCATAGATCGAGTAATGCAATTCTAGGGTGTTAATTAGAAAGAGATTTCAATTATTCAACCTAGGGCTAGACGTTATTAGTCTCGAGAGAGATAATAATATAACTTAAGGATTTCTACGGATCAAGTCAAATGAATAAATCGTCTGATTTAGAGTCAAATAACAAGTGAAGTCTAGGTGGATTTTTCCTTAGGTATTGTCTTAATCATTCGAATTTTCCCAAATTTTCTTTCTGTGCATTCTTAGTTTAGTAATTAGTTTAGATAACCAACCCTCTTAATTTTTAGGCTAGATAATAAAAAGGAAGTAAATACTAGTACTGTGGTTCCTTTGGGTTCGACAATCCGGTCTTGCTGAACTATACTACTATTCGATAGGTACACTTGCCTTAATCGTGATAATAAGTTAGTCTTAAGAACGATTCATTCATAAATCTTTAAAACCTATCACGAATATCACATATCAAGAACCCTAGTTGTCCTTGTTCTTCCTTTAAAATTCGGCTATGAAGATGATAATGGTACCAAAATTTGATTTTTATTTTACTTAATAATTCATTATTAAACAATTTACTATTTTAACCTTTATTAAACCATTTAAAAATCATCATATTAATGCCTATTTATGTCAAAATCCACTATCAATGGTCTATTAACAACATAAGGACCTTTCATTTAATGAATCATAACAATTAAGCATGTTTAACTTATAGCATGCTACTTTTGCATTTTACGCGATTAAGTCCTTTTTTCTCAAATTGAGCTATTAAACGATAAAATTAGCTTACAAAATTTTCACACATACATATTCACATGCTATAAACACCAAAAAAAATATTAAAATAATTTTACGACCTCATATTTGTGGTCTCGAAACCACTGTTTCGATTTAGCTAAAATCGGGCTGTTACAAGTTATGTCAATAAAATCTGTTTAGGAAGTATATTATGATCTATTAACTCAAGAAAGGATTAAATCACCAATGTAAATATGGAAAAGTTGAAGGGCCAATAGTGCCAATATTTTAGGGTGAAAGGATCTAGAAACTAAGAAAAATGGATGAATTAGCACCAAATTGAATAAGTTGAAAAAGTATGAGGGGTTAAATCCCAATTGTATCAAGATGAGTGATGATTCAATGTAGGAATTTTGAAGGATCATTAGGGGCAAAATGGTCATTTAGCAAGAAATATAATTTTGAAGAGTAATGATGATGTTCGTGATATTTTAGATTAATTAAATAGATAAATATTATTTTATTAATATTTTGAATTGATATTTATTTATATTTATATTTATATTTTATTAATTTTTACTTAGCATTTAAGGAAGGAAAGATAAAGAGAACTCTTTATCCTTCCATCTTTCAACATGAGAGAGGAGAAGAGAAGTTAAAAACTTTGTTTCTTTGTAATTTAGTCCTTCCACAAAAAATCCACCATTTTCACTTAGATATCAAAAGAATTTCCATAGCCACCAAGAGGGAAAAATGATAAGGAGACTATGGGGAGCTAGAATATAAAGTTAGATTCAAGAAAATAGAAGTTGGAGAAAAGAGAAAGTCAAGTTAAAGTTTGGTTTCAAGAGAATATGGTATAAATGTTAAGATATTATGTTATTTTCAAGTTTAGTAGTGATAGAAAAAAAACATAAATATGGTGTTAAAGTAAAGGTTACTCATGGGAAAATATTGTATTTTTGACATCTTGATGAAGAGAAACGTTGAGAAAGAGATTCAAGTGGTAGGAGAAGTAAAAAGGAAGAAATTTTGATATAAAAAGAGGTAAGTACCCATGAACTTGCTTGCTATTTAAGGATTAAAATGTGATTTTTGTAAACGAAGTGATAATTAAGTAAAATATAGTGTGAAATAATTTATTACAGAGGTGAGGATGGGTTGGACCACCTAGCCTGGCTTGAAGGCCAACCCGAAATGTGGGAGGGTTTGGACAAAAATATAGGCCTAAAAAAAGGGCTTGGACAAAAACATAAGGCCCGTTTAAAACTGGGCCAGGCCTCAAGTAAGATGGGCCCGGGCCCTACCAAAATTCACTAAAGGGCATTTTTTTATTTTTTTAATATTATTTTCTTGTTATTTTCTCCCTGTTTTGCTATCATTTTACTATTATGTTGCTACTATTTTGTTGTTATTATTTGGATATTGTATAAAACTTATTTTATTGTTAATTTTGTTATTATTTTAAAGACATTTGTTAATTTATTTTATTTTAGAAACATTTGCTTGTTAAGTTGCATCTATCTTAGCGTTATTTAAGTATACATATTTTTAAAAAATTATTTTCAATTTGTTGGGAAATATTTATTTTGATGTTTTTAGTATTTTTGATATATTATATATTTTAAAATTATATAAAAATAATATAAAAATTAATATGGGCGGGCTGGGTTGTGCCCAAGTTTTAGCATTTTTATCTAGGTCGGGCTTGGGCAAAATTTTAGGCCTATTTTTCGAGCCAGGACAGGCCTGAGCCTAACAAACGGGCCTTAATTTTTAGTTGTTCCTGGCCCAAACCCGGCTCGGTCCAACCCATGCTCACCTCTAATTTATTATGTGAAGTGGAAATTATAATAAAAGTATATTAGTTGGGTTATAAGAAATACATGTGATTAAAATAATACAAGTGAAATATATAGAAATTTGATGCGGAAAATGAGATAGTAGAATTAATTATGTGAAATAAATGAGATGAGAAAGAAATTTTATTTAATAGTGAATAGAGAACTTTTATGAGAAAAGGTGATTAAATTGGGAAATTATAGAAGTTTACAAGAAAATATTAATAGATAAAGTATATAGTGAAAAATGCAAGAATATATGAATTTTTGCAATCCAAACTATAATTATTTCCTAAGTTGTGGAAATTAAGGGCTAAATTGTGAAATTTATATTAGAAATAGAAAAGTAAAGTGTATAACACTTACAATGAAAAAATTGATATTGTGGTGCATTTTGGAATATTAATAAGTATTGAATTATGTTATATGTGTTATTGAAAGTAAAAGATATTACTACACGAAATATTGTGTCGAGGACTAAAGTGCAAAATATATAAACGTGATATGTAAAATGTATGATAAGAATCATTAGTGAATTATAGATGAATATTGAGTTTAGAGACATATTACATGTATTAAAGATAGTGGAAGATATAAGTATATGTATTATTATTACAAGGACTAAATTGTTAAGTATGTAAAAGTTTTATGTGAAAGTGTAATAGTGATATGCATGCATGATATAATTTTCCCAAGTAGATGAGATTAGAACTATTGGGATATAGATGGCATGCCATTATGGAAATTTAACGTGCTTATCGTCTTGCAATTTATTGCTTACTATTTCGAACTTCGATGCTTATCGTTCTGCACTTCGGTGTCTACTTTTTGCGTTTCGGTTCCTACTATTCTATCAGTGAACTTCAGTGCATCTCTGTATCATTTTGTATATCTTAAATGTTCTGATTAGTCTACTGGGCCTATGTTAAAAAGGTAAATAGTTTTCATTATAAGGTAAAAGTATAACACTGATTGATGATTGAAATATTGAATCTGTAAAGTGAAAATATAAGTAAACTGAATATGTTCGAGGGAATATGAGAAAGATATGAAAGTGTAGGATAAACGTGTACAAGTATTTTGAAAAAGGAAAAGATAAATATTGTGATGAAATTATGAAAATTTATATCAAATGTTGTGTAATACGCCTAACCCGTATCCATCGTCGGAATAGGGTTATGAGGCATTACCTATCAAATCACAACATAAAACATACATTTCTCATCCAAGAATCCATTAATACATAAACATCAAACCAACATAGTCACATTGTCCCTTATAAGGCTCTACGAGACCTTAAAACATGCTTGGAAGAGGTTCGGGACTAAACCAATAACATTTGAAAATTTTGGGAAACTTATAAAATTTTCATGCATACAGGGATCACACGCCCATGTGAACAGGCCATGTGCCTCACACGGCCACCAAACACACCCGTGTCACAAGCCGTGTGAAAACAGGGCATACATACTGACTTGCATCACACGACTGGAGACACACCCATGTGCCATGGCCGTGTGAAATTTGGAGGGTATATTGACTTAGGTCACACGGCCAGCCGCACGCCCATGTGCCAGCCCGTGTGTCACATATGGCTAGTAGACGTGCCTGTATGTCTAATCCGTGTAACTCACTGACTTGTTTAATTAAGTTACAATAGACACACGGTCGAGCCACACGCCTGTGTGCTCAACCGTGTGGGGTGCAAATAGGCTTGGTTTAAGCCACATTTCTCCCCCTCCTCAAGCAAAACAAAACCACATCATTTCATACCATTTCAATACATTTATAGGCAACCAAAACACGCTATTTCATATACAAATCATGCCATTTAAAATCCATCCATTTCACTACTCAAATCATAATCCAAAACATACTAAAACAATATGCCATTACCAACAATTTCACCTATCTTCTCTATGCATTTTTATCATCATCTTATCATCTATTTTAAACCTCAAATTATACCAATTAATCATCACAACATCCATGACAAACATGCCAAAACACAAAGCCATTTATATACGTCATGTTTCACTTACCAAACTCATATAATAAACCAACCTGAATGGCCAAATACACACCAATATTTACATCATTTATGAGCCAAATCTCATGGCTAATATAATATCTCAAAAAACATCATCATATCAATAGCCTATACCCCATATACCATATATACATACCATCAAAAGTACTAACAAGTTGATCGATAGTGTGATGATGTTCCTGATGTTCCCCGAATCTGAGCTAGCTTCGATTATCTAAAAAAACAGAGAAAGAACATATAAAGTAAGCTTTAAAAGCTTAGTAAGCCATATACAAATAAAATTACCACATGAATTAACATTATTTCCATCAATAGGCAAACTATAAGTAAGCACATATAAGCTCAGAAACCTTTCCCAATGTATACATATTAAATATTATGAATGAATTCATCAAATACTTCTCTTTTCAATTCTTGTATGAATCTCGTACGTACCTGAGTCACTTAACTCATTCACACATTCTTTCTCGACTTGACTTTGCACGTTGAACCTTTTGGAATTGTTAAGGATACTCGAAAAACACATATAGCTCCTACAATGCCATATCCCAGATATGCTCTTACATGTTATCACATATCAATGGCAATAGCTCAGCTATGGTTTACACGAAATCAAATAACGATTCAATGTCTCAAACATGGTCTTACATGTAATCACATAACGATGCCAATGTCCCAGACATGGTCGTACGCATAATCACATCTCGTTAATCCTAATGTCATGACAATCGTATCCTATACTATTCCTAAGGTTCATACAAGACTTTCAGATATTGTAACCCTATCGATTCTTGCTCATATTTGATCATTTAACATTCATAGTAGTTAAATGACAATTAAACATATATAATTTAATTTAAAGACATTTATCTGCATATGAACTTACCTTGTATTCGGGATAAACGGACTGGATCAACTATTCAATAACCTTTGATTTTCCTCGATCTAAATCTGATTTCTTTTGTTCTTGATCTAATTGCTTGAATTATTCATAGTCGAATGAAGAACCCTATTTTATCTTCTTGTTCTTAAAATTTTAGTGCATGGAGATGGAAAATAATGTTTTAATTCACTTTGTTTTATTAATAATAACATGACTTATCAATTACCAATATTAACCTTTAATATAAACATATAAAATCACTTAATATAAGGCCATATATGTCAAATTCCACTATCAATGGTTTAATAACATCATAAGGACCTTTCATTTAATAAACCATAGCAATTAAGCACTTTAAACAAGTAGAATGCAACTTTTGCATTTTGTGCAATTTAGTCCTTTTTCTCAATTGAGCTATTAAACGATAAAATTAGCTCACAAATTTTCACACATACCTACAATCATGCTGTAAACACATAAAATAATATTAAAATAATTTTTCGACCTTAGATTTGTGGTTCTAAAACTACTGTTCTGATTTAGCCAAAAACGGGCTATTATATGTTGCAATATGATACATGTATTTCTAGGGGTTGAATTGAGGATGTAACACCCTAAAATAGGGCTTAGAAGTTTTGAATGTATTTTAACTCTTGTAAGCTCGAGAATTTCGTTAGCATGGTATTCAGAAATATTTTTTACTATGAATTTTCCCATTATTTGAAAAAAATAAGTAGAAGAGTCAAAGTTGTGAGTTTTTAAAAGGCAATTAGGCCAAATTTTAAAATTTCAACCTAAAAACCATTATCTCCAATTTTATTTTCACAAAAGCTTTTCCCATTATTTGTTCTTGTCGTCCCATGCTCCTCCAAATCCTCTCATTCAATTTTATTTGTTGAACCTTCATCCTTTTGATTTCTATCATTACCCAAGCCATAAACCTTCATAGAATTTCTAGAAAACACCCAAAACACCATAGATTTGTCCATTATTGAATTTTTGAGTTTTTTGAGTTTTTGATCAAACACTCAATTTTTCATCGACTAAGGTAACGGTTTGATTTCTTATTGGTTTTAAATGTTATTTAGTCCTTAAAACTAAGTTTTTAGCTATTAGATTGCATGTTTTGAATAAAAGCCAAAAATTGGTTCGTTAATGGTGGATTTCGGGAACTTGGATAAAAACATGGTTTCAAAGTGTTTTTAAATTAATTTTGATGTAATTATAAGGTTTCTAAACTTATTTTGAAGTTTTGTCAAGTATTACCAACGTCTTAACAAATTTTCGCTAAAATTGCCATAAACATGTCAAAAATTTCAATACCATGAAATGAGTAGTTTTGCATAGTTTAAAGGTTGAGAATTAATCGTAGGTGAAGAATTAGATGAATGGAATTAGATTAATGTTTTGGTTACTTGAGAACTTAGCTTAGGCTTATGTTTTTTATTTTTGAGGTGAGTCCTTAGCTGCTTGTGATTGTGTTGTTGTGTGCTTCATGTTGTTGAAGGTTCAGATTCATTAGGACCTTTTACTAGTTAAAGAAAGGCTAGTTGAGCTTTTGGCTTTTTGAAAAAAGCATATTGGTGAGTGTTTAGAATCGCTGGTTATAGACATGATTCAATGTGTTAATTGGAAATTTAAAAGTAGCCTAAACCCCTACTCTAAGTTCTAAGTGTAAGATTTCTTGTACTCTTCATTTAATATATGTTTGTTGATTGTAAAAATGTGAACTAAGTTGAAATGCTATATAATGTGATATGTGTACATGATTTCCAATGTGAAACTGTAAATGTAAGCATGTTATACATGCTAGATGATAGTGATAGTGCTATGTTTATAATGTGATATTTGTAGCGGAAAACGTGTAGAAAGGGTAAGCAACATGTGTGTTAATAAAGAACATTTTGGCCTTGTTAACTTGAGACCATTGGGTATAGTTGGCATGCCATAGGATTATGAGTACTCACCTATATGTGTTATGTGATTTGGGCATTGAGGCCTTGGGACATGTTGGATAGATAAGGGAATACGAGTTAAGCTCCATTCAATAGGACATGTTTGGTGTAATGGAGATTGTTAGCTATATGCTTCAGTTTTTTGGATATATTTGAATTTATGAGTCATTTGGTGTGTTGGAGATCTGTGTATCCGATGTGTGGTGATATAGCTCACTTTTATTTTTCATAGCTCAAGTGCCAAATTATCTTTAAATATGATTGTTGTAAAGTCTTATAATATTATTGTATATAAAGTGTTAAATGTTTAAAAGTGAATGTGATTTTTATGTAGATGAGCTAGTAAGTAATGCATGTGTAAGCGTAATATGACACTAGAGTAGAAATTGTTGAAATTATGCTATGATTGTTTTGTGAATGCTTGATGAATTATTTGCATGGTAGTTGTTCTAAGCATTCATTGAGCTTGTTAAGCTCACCCACTCCTTCTAAACCATTGCAAACTAGTAGTGTTTCGGTGTGAGCGATGTGGTTCTAAGGGATTAATCCAAACAAGATTATATTATTATCTCGTAGGTGTTATCTATTCGTTTATGTTATGGGGAAACAAAGGCAATGTGGTAACTTTTTGCCGGTTGTTAGCCATGATATTTGGATGTTTTCGTAGCTTATTAATTCTTTGGATTTATGGATATTGTTCTTGTTATATCTCTTGGTTACTCGGACATGTTTTCGATTATTGAACTATTATTATGGTCATTTGGATGTTTATTTGACGAGGTATTAGTTACATGTTGAGTGGTTTATGATTGGGACAGATTATTTGCCTTATTATGCTGTATTTTTGGTGTCTAGAGTAGAGGTATCAATATTTGGGTTTTTAAAACGATACCTCTGTGATATTTCGTTGTGTAGGAAGTCAATATTGTAATTTGGTATCGTTACCTTATCACAAGTACTGACACTCGGGGTAAAATAATCAATATTTTAACGGTACCAATAATTTTTTAGACTAGATTTTCAGATGAGAAACAAAAAGCTTTTTTGGTACTAATTTTTTAATCGGTATTGATACATTTTCAAGGAAATCTCGATACTTTTGTTTCAGTATCGATACCCACGTAGTCAGTTTTGGAATTTTGCTAAATGAACCCTATGCATGTTTAATTATATTTGTAAGACTATTTGATGTGTGTTTAGTATGTATTAAGGATGATTAGAGTAAGTTTGACTTATAACTTGTGAAAGCTTTAAAGTGAAAGTTGTTTATTTAAGAATGAGCTCATTTGTACTATGTATGTTGTGAGACTACGGTATGGCATCCTAATATTCGGGCTCGGTGATCGAGCTAGGTATAAGGTGTTATAGAGGACTTAATAACTAAATTTTGAAATAAGTAAAAAGTGACAAATGAATATGATAATAAGAAATTGAGATGTAATATGATAGGTAAACAAAGAAATCAAATATTAAGAATTAAGGAATTTAATAGACTTTAGATATCATGGGTACTTAGTAAGTCTTGACAGACTTAACACATTTATTTTAAGTGTGTAAGTATAGTGGTTTTGAAGAGTTGTAGTTGAGGTCATGGACATCTATCTCATCACATCTCCAAGTGCCAAGAGGGTAGATTTTATATTTTGGAATAGAATGGCATGTACTTAGGGAAAATAAGTGTGTTCTAAGTAATGTGAACTAAAATATAAGTTATGAAAACTTTACTTATTTTGGTGTCTAATGAAGAACTTTAGTGATATTTGCATTAATTATTAAATTATAAATACATGCATGCATAAATGACTAAATATTTGTTAAATGAGGTTAATTTGGGATTGTTTTGAATTGGTTTTAAACTTTGAAATGGTTTGAAAACAGTGTAGGGGGTTTTGAGCAAATTTTCCAAATGTTTTTAAGCAAAACATTACCCACAATATCGATATTAGGGGATCAGGTATCGATATCTATATTTACACCAAAGTAAATAGAAAGTCAAAATGCATTTCTGGTATCGATTTTTATGTTGGTATAAATGATGAAGAAAAAGTATCGATACTTGGCCAAAAGTGTTGATACTTTTCCCCTATTTTGTGAAAAAGTCATATTTTAAACATTTCCAAGCATAGTCAGCTAATTGGTAATGTCCTTGAATATCGAGAATGATAACATAAACTTTATCATTTAATGTTTAAATTTATTAGTGATTAGGCAAAATTACTTTGGCACCAAATGTAATATTCCTATATCTGGTTCCTTGGGTCGAATCAAGTATAGGGGTGTTACAGTTTCGATCCATTGTCAACCTTGTGTGAAGAAGCGTGGGAATTGGTTAATCATTATGATTGGTATAATTATTGTTTAACCTCTAAAGAACCCGAGGTGATTCCTGTAGTACAAGAGTTTTATGGTTCCTTGATGCATCGAGAAAACATTAAACATATGAGTTAGGAATGTCGCGAGGTCCGTGGTAGAGGCGAAAATGTTATAGTAACCCCTCGCCAAATTTGTGAATATTACAATGCTTCGTATCGTAGGGACAATTTTATTGAAATGGTTGACACCAAACTTTATGAAAATATTGATATAGAACATGTAATGAACTATTTAAAAGAGGGAAGGGGCGATTGAAAATGCCAACTGAATACCAATAATCCACTCTAGTTTAATTAGACAATTATTTTTTCAATTGCTAAAAATATGGATCCAAATTATATGTACTCGGATTTCAGATGTACTAAATGTGTCTAATGTGAATACTTTTTGAGAATCTTGTTATATGTTATTTTGCAGAGAAAGAATGTTTGTGTAGGGACGTGGATTTATCACTCAATGGTAAAATGCATTAGTGCTTGAAGGCAGGGGATATTCTTCCCTCACATAGTGACGACCCTATGCCAAAAAGAAAAGGTTCCGATGACTGGGACGAAACAATTCTTGAAGCCAACCAAAAGTCTCATTGGAGACTCGATCTTTATGCAATATATAGAGCTTCAAAGAAGGTAGATCATTGAGTTGAACCAAAGGAGGAAGAAGAAGATGGATGTGCCACCTCCTCTATCAACCAAGAAAAAAAAAAGGCAAGAAGGCAAGTGAACAAAGAAGACAAGGGCAAGATGAGATGCATGACTCAGAGTTTGTGGTAAGATGGATGCACGAGGTGCAACCAATCTACGAAGACTATTCTAGGAGACATGGTGTGAGGATGCCACAGTTTCCCCATGCAAATATGCTCCCACACAATTGTGAGGGTAGCCCGAGAAAGAGAAAGAATGCGAGGAAGAAGAAAAATAAGGAGAAGGGGAGTATATGGATTAAGACTTTCCACCCATGTACATCTTTAAAGAGGTGTTTAACCCAAACGACATTTAACTAAGGGTGTCAAACTCTATAACCCAACCAAAGACAACTCAGTCCATTCATTAGGAGGACAAGCTCTGAAGCAAGGTGCTGGGAGGAGGGAAAAAAGGAATATGAGGATGATTGAGTAGTCAGAATCCGATTCCGATAAAGATTACTGAAATTGTTATTTTTTTGGGATAGTAAATAATTAACTTGGATGATGTCTTTTTTATTTTTATACTTTAGATTATGATTTCCTTAGTTTATTCTTAGCTAACTGAAAACAAAAATTGTTGTTCTGTGTAGGATACACTACTACTTCGAGCGAAACGTGCAAGAGGAGAACATCCCAACTACACCTCAAAATACCATCACGATGAAAAAGGGAAGTTCTCACTATTATCTTTAGTTTGGGGCACATTAGGGACAATGTGCAATCAAAAGTGGGGGGTATACATGGATATTTTTATGTTTTTTTTATTCTTATGTGTTTTGTTAAGTTTCATTCAAATTCTTTTCTTGTATGCATGGTGCTTGAGCTTGCAGTAATGTAAGTGATTAGTTAAGAGCATGATAATAGGAATTCTTTGTCTGAAATTTGTAAATTTTGCATGATAATAAAGTATTCTAGGCTTTTAAAATTAGACTAGCTATTTCACTCTATTACAAAGTATAACAAATGAATAACGATTACATAGGAAGGCATATATGTCTATCTTGAATTGTAGGTAGCTATAATTTTTTCAGTTGCATGATTGAATCCATGAATTTTGAGATGCCTAGGGATGACTTAAGATATTTTCTTGTTAAAGCTCGAGCCTAAAAATCCAACCTTATACAGGTGTACCATAGTACCTAAATTTGGGCCTTAATATCACTTCTTGATGAACCTCAATGTTGAAACCATAAACTAAAAGCTAAATCTACTTGTATCCTTCTTGGTCCTATCCTGATCTTATACACAAATTTAGGCATCAGGCCATAGGTTTTAAGGGTTAGGCAGATACATCATGGAGGTTTTAAAAGAGCGAGTGGAAAAAATAAGAGAAGATATGATATAGTAAGTATAGGACTCTTACAAATTTGTGCTTAAATGAAAAATTAGTGTGAGGACAAAAGCATTGTGAGGGGCAAAAGCAAAGTGAGAGAATTAAAAGCATAGAAAGGGATAAAAGTAGTGTGAGTGACAAATTGCAAAATAAGGTGATCCAATTAAAAACCACACATATAGTTAGGAAACTTTTCATTCATATTGAACTAAACTCACTAAGTTAACTGTACTTAAGAATATTATACTGTATCCTTTTTATTTGGAGAGAAAATGAATGTAAGAGAAGGAGATATAAGAAGGTGAGCTAAAATTTAAACTAGGTGGTGCATAGGGAACAATAACATGTGACAAACTAATTTTGAGCTTGAACTACTTTGATGCTCCTAGTTCTTAAAATCCAAACCAACCTTAAGCCTCAGAATGTTACAAGCTAAAATGTACTATGTGACTTAGGTAATTTAGTTCATGGATAAAAGTCATGATGAGTGATGTGAATTCTAGTTTCTTGCATACTTTTGACATAAATTCTATAACTAAGTAGTTTTTTATGGAACCATTTGCTTAACCATATTTTTACTTGTTAATATTGTAATTTAGCGAACTCTCATGTCTGAATTTGAGAATTGTGAGTACTTTGCATATTATGCTAGAGTTGTGGGTTTTAGAAAATACTCTTAGCTTCTATGTCTTCAACCTACTTACTTCTTGTTAAGCATGCTCAAGGGATGTCTTTTATTTGCATGTTGAATGTTTTTTATTTTTTATTTTGCTTAAAGATAAGCAAAGAGTTAAGTGTGGGAGAATTTGATCTGCCACAATCTGTGGTGGCGAATTAAGCTCTTTTCACCACTCAAGGAGCTTGTATTCAACTGATTTTCTAGCTTTTAAGTTCATTTTTATAATTTTTGGGTTTTGAAGTCAAGTTTAATAAATTTAGCTTTTAGGCTATTTTATGACCTTTTAGGCCAACTTAGGCCTAATGAAGAACTAACAAGTTGACTAAATGTGAAAGACAACATTTTTGGCGAAGGAGTCAGTAGATTACCATGGATATCACAATATTCAAGTATCGCGACATTGAAGTAAGCTTCAACACTTAGCCGAATTTCCAACACAAATCCAAGAGGTGAACTATTGAAGACCATGTTGCAACATCCATAAGCTAAAGTCTTGAAATTCAACCCAAATTCCAAAGGGGAGCATGCTGCTAATGATTTCGCAACATTAGGAAGCCAAAGTCGCAACATTCCATCCAGTCCTGAAGACCAAGCATTTTTCCATCGAAGTCATGACATTGAAGTCGACGAGGCCCATATTATTGCAAAGGGTTCTTTTCTTTCGGTACAATCTTATTTAACTTGTTAAATAACCTGTAATTGACCTATATTGCTCATACTACACAAACACTATAAATATTAGCTCATAAGACCTGATTAAGGGGTTCTGATTTATTTTCTTAAGTTCTTTCATAGGATTAATTAGGGTTTTAGATATATTTAATTTTTTTTGTTAAAGAGTTGGTGATTTTAATTTAAATTTCCTTTTAGTTTGTTTCAATTACTTTGTTCTTTTCTGTTCTTCTTCACCAAATCTAAGATCAACATCATTCGTGGGTTCAAGCAATCAAGCATCAATTCTAGATCTTTGGATTTCTAAGCATTCTTTTCTCTTCTCTTTTATTTTATGGTTAATGAAATGTTTGATAATTGGTTAGGAGAGATTGCATCTAGAATGTCTATGAACTAAAACCCTAGAATTGTAGATGAGCTAAAGTGGGAGTGGTTGACTTGAGTTTAGGGTTTTGAAACTATTTTGTTGGATTAGGTTATGTGATTTAAACCTTAGGATTGATGACTAGAGGAAGTAACGTAGGTAGATGAGGCTGAAAGGTTAGTATGCTTAGCACCAACATAATCTAACTTGGTTTAATTTATTAGGTTGAATGGTACGTAAGTTAAGTCGATCAATTCATCTAGTTATAGGCCAAAAGGTATTTATTAGGTTAATTGTTAGCTAATTAGTAAAAACCCTGGATCTAAGTTAATCACGAACATGGATATGAGTCACCCTTCTCCCTACTTAATTGAGATTTTGGTATTTAGATTTTAAATATATTATTTTATTGTACAATTCATCTCTTTATTTTTTTGTCATAATATGACTAGTACATGAGTATCTATTTAGACTTTGGTAATGTGTTATTCGTGCTAATAATTTAGTTTAAACAAACCTCCCTTGGGTATGATCCTCAGAATACTTCCCAATGTTTCATTGTAAACTTTACTATATTATAATTTAACTTATACACTTGAAGATACAATACTTAATTTAGATATTGAATTGTATATTGTTAAGCCCCGATGCATGCGCATTGAGGTGTAGTAAAAAATACATGAAGGAATCTGTGGACACTATTTGGGTATAAAGGCTCTTGCTCAAAATGTCCTCTAATAGGGTTATTACTGTCCTACTCTTCAGAATGATGCATCATCCTTTGTGGCCAAATGTAAACCTTGCCAAAAGTTTTTGTCTATTACTCATCAACCTGTCTAAAGTCTGCAAATCATCTCTAGTTATCATGGTTTTACGAATTCAGGGTTAGACATAATTGGAGCCTTCCCCCAGGTTATTGGAAAGAAGAAAGACATTTTTGTGGCCATATAATATTTCACCAAGTGGGTGGAAGTGGAAGCCCTAGCCTTCATCACAAAAAAATGCAGATGGAGAATTTTGTGTGGAATACCATTATCTACTAGTATGGAATTTTTTACTGATAATCATAGATAATGGCAAGCAATTCTAAGGGAAATTCGAGGAATTTTGCAAAAACTTTCATACTACTCTAACCCACAACTCTTTCATAACCCCTTAGACTAATATCCAAATGGATGCCACTGACAAGAAGATTCTCCAAGCTTTTGAAAAAGAAAGTAGATGATGTGAACAATGGATGGTTGGAGAAATTTCCAGGTATTCTTTGGGCTCTTCGAACTACCTCCCACTTCGTATAGGAAACACCCCTTTTAACATGATGTTTGGCTCGAAAGCTACCATTCCTACTGAGATAAGTGTCAACACACATTGGGTTCTCCACTATGCAGATAAAGCCATTGAGATGTTGCCTAGAGAAAAATTAAATTTTTGGAGGAAACTAGAGATTAAGTTGCGCTTTGTCTAGTTGCTCATCCCCAACAAGTAACAAATTATTACAACACGAAGGTTGTAGATAGTATCTAGTAGGTCAGAGAAGAAAGATGTTTGGCAATTGGAAAGATCCCTGTCGAGTGACTAGTATAGCTAGGTTTGGAGCTTACCATTGGAACATTTAGATGGCACTCTAGTACCCCAAACATGGAATCATTCCATCTCCAAAAACACTGTAACACCTCATACTTAACTTAATCGCTAGGTTTGAGCTACGAATGCCACATTCATTTTCAAAGCAACTAAAATCACATTTTCAAATAAAATTAACATTTTATACATGCTATTAAGCTCAATACACAATTATAATATGATATATAATCATATCTAGAATCTAAACAAGTTTACAAAAGCTCTTTTGATAACTAGAGGCTGGTTAAAGGCTAAAATGTTAAGTTTCTAAATTATCAGGTTGATGTCGCAATGTTGCAGGTATCACTTCGTAACTTTAAAAAACAGTGAATCTCGTCACAACATCGGAGGTTCATGGCCACGATGCGACTCTCTATCAGTTTCATGTCGCGACATTGAAGGTATGTCATCATAATGTCACTTACTTTTTTAGAATATCCTTAAAGCATCAATGTACAACAACCCATCATATGTTACCATTTTCATATCTCAACCAGTTGAACCTTATATTATTTACATGAATGCTTTCCAACTCATATGCTTAGATTCAAAATGACATTTACCAATTCAAGGTTCCAAAATGACCATTTACATTATAAAACTAACTCAAACCTCAAGTACATGCCATATATTGAAAACATAAAAAACTGTAGAAACATTGTTGAGTCGAGAGCTATGGATTGGATGTTGTATCTATTGGATCTAGTGCCCTAAGTGTAGTATATTCATTTGTAAACTTGTAATTTTTTGAACAGATTGGTTAATAAAATTATTCATGAATTACATTAATACATTTGTATATTGTCGTCATGTGGTTTTTGCATTTAAAGAAAAATAGAAGCAAATATTAGCTTACTGGTTGTTTAATTTTAACTAATACTAATCGGTATTATGTGATTAGTTCGTAATACAAAAATATAACTTATATTAGTAGGTGAAACTAAACATGTCCTTAGTCCAATTGGAAATGATCAAATTGTTTTAAAGACTAATATGTCATCTATCAAGTGTAATCGGGGAGATGCTTTGTATTGGGCATCGTAGCGGATGACTCCTAAAACATAGAGACATAGATGTGTCTGACTATACATCGGACTGGATCCAAGTAGAATAGATCATGAATCCATATATGGATTTCTTCACTTGTGACATTTATCATGTGACATACATTAATCCTAAGTGGACAATGGACCATTTATATGTGACTTGTATATTGTGATATAATTAAAAGCATGAGTTCAAATAGATAAGGAACCAAAAGCTGGTGTGTTGGGTATAGGACTTCAGTAATATGTATCATCATTCACAATAGTGGAATTCATAGCCTAAGACATGGGTAAATGATATCCTCTCATTAGCATTACATGATAGATGAAAAGGGAACGTGGTCATAGTGTAACACCCCTAACCCGTATCCATCGTCAGAACAGGGTCGTAAGGTATTATTGAATTAAAACACAATCTTAAAAAACACATGCATATATATGTATAATTATTCACAAGCGTAAGTCTCAAAGGTTAATTAAAATTATTTAAATAAATTAGTACTACTTTTAAATTAAAACATTTCACCTCATTTATATGTGAACAGTCATATTATCCACATGAAAAAAAAATTAAATATAATCTATATATTGCATTATACTCATTCACTACTTGCATTTAATTAATAAGATTAAGTAACCATTACATGTAAATAATTAATAAGCACTTGTTCTCATAAACACTTTACACATGTACTCAAGATGCAAAACTTAAATAATATAGCAAGTCCAAGTGTTATTCACGCATATCATAGCTTAATACAATAATAAGTTTCGAAATTAACATCATGCACTCTCCATTTTCTTTTATTCGATAACTTCATGATTTTCAATAGTTCACCGACTTCTATAATGAACCATTCAACCGTTTATGCACATCATCAACAGTTCAAATTGTATATTACGCATTCGTCCTTGACCTTGACATAATTTAAACTACACATTAAAAACATATATTTTATTCATTATGAATGCTTACAGCCTGCGAATTTACCCAAAAGTCAAAGCTAAAATTTTCATTAAAATTCTAAATTCACATTAATTATCCAACTAGGTTATTCATAAACTATATATATTATTAAGACAATACCTCACATAATATTTACAATCACATAATAATACACAATAAACATACATTATACCTTTACCCTTTCTTGGCGGAAACCTATTGTTTAAGAATCACATGCAAATCCAAACTTCCAACCTCAATTACTAATCAACAAGTTCTTTAATCATTTCACTAAGGATATACAAGACTAAGTCTAACATAACACACAAGCTACTTTCAAAGCATATGACAGTCATCACACATACTGTGCATTCAAAGCAAGCAATTTAATGATCGAGATTACTTAAAGCCTTACTTAACATAATCGAATACTAATATAATAACTTAGCCATTTTCGCATGGCATTTATACATAACCAACTTTCATCACTTTCAAAACATGATCCAGCCTATACATGCCATAATTTAAGTTCAGTTTAAAGGTACCAAAGCTGGGGATAGTGTGATGAGCTTGGCTGGCAATCCTGGAGCTTGTAGCTTGACTCCAAAATCTATAAAACAGAGTAAACACAACACACAGAATAAGCTATCACAGCTTAGTAAGTTTTAAGCAAACAAACAATCAAATAAAATTAGTCAATATAACTAAACAGAACCAAATTATTTTATCATACCACATGTATATCCAATTGTTTATAAATATATATATTCATACTAAGTATGTATTTAAACATATAATAAATATTTCTCTTTTATATTTTTTTCTTTTTTTTATGTTATCACTTTGACCGAATATTTACATCACCAAAATCCATATAAATTGACTTTTAATCTTCATAGCCGAATATATAATACATATTTAGTTCACATGCACAAACACACAACTCATGTGATTTATTATACTTCCACTTACATATATTAACCATATAACCGAATATGTACTTCATCACTTAATCACATACATGTAAGAACTATTACAACATGCTTACTAGTCAATCACAAATAAATACACATATCAAATACACATATTTTTTTTTCTAAATTTGTACTTACAAGATTTGTAACAAATAACCAAGGTGTTTACTTACCTTTGTTCAAATAAATAACAAATAAATTCTTACCTGATCTATAGTTTGTTTTAAACATTCATTCTCATTATACCTCTGCCCGATGAGCCATTCAGAATTGAATAGGACACTCGGATAATCACACAAGTCGTACACTGTCAACGTCCTAGACTTGGTCTTACATGTAGTCATATACCGATGCCACTGTCCCAGACAGGGTCTTACTGGTAAACACATATCGGAACCACATATCAATGCCATGGTCTTAATCGCACACATATATCAAAATCCTATGTCATGACATATGTATCCTAACTATTCCTAAGATTCATACGGGGCTTTTGGACGTCTTATCTCGATCGAATTGAACTCGAAAGTGTGGTAGCCATATTTATCCATATTCGGCCATAGTACAATTAAATTCTAACATTCCATAACAGCATATAATTATAACATTAATTTACTAATAAACACGTCTATTTCCTTATAAACTTACCTCAGACGGTACAAAACGGAATCGGGCACCTAGTCGACAACTTTCGTTTTTCCTCGATCCAAATTCGATTTCTTTAGTTCTTGATCTAAAATTATTCAAATTAAGCTCATTCAAACATATTTTCATTCAATTTAGTCCAAAAACACATAAATAGGAAAATTACCATTTTACCCCTAACATTTACAATTTTTTCAATTTAGTCCCTATTGCACAAAACATAAAATTCACAAAATTTGGCTACACTCTAGTTAGGCCGAATGCTCCCTATATACATACAAGTCCATATTTTCCATAAATTTCATAATTTAGTCCCTCAACTTTTTATTTTTGCAATTAAGTCCTAATTACTCAAAATCATCAAAAATTCCAATACAAAATATGTTAACCCAACACCTATCTTTCATATTTCATCATCAAAAAATAAAAATCACAAGCTCTCATCAATAGCATAACTTAAAATATTCATCAAAATTAAAAATTTAAGCATGGGTTTTGTAGTACTCGAACCAACGATCTAAAAAACGTAAAAATTATCAAAAATCGACTAAAAACAAACCTTGAATTTGAACTTGGGAGATGGCCGAACCTAGTTTCTTCTTTTTTATTTTTTCTTCTTTTGTTTATAATCGGATATAGTGATTTTATAAGAGCACTTAGGCTTATTTTATTTTATAACATATATTATATAAATTAAAGGTTGGCTTCCTAAATTACCCTTTTAAAAATTAACAACTAAAGCTTATAAGCCAAGGGCATATTCGTCCATGTCACTTGCACATGGTTTCTAACTCATAACTTATATTCTATACATATAATTATATACATTTTATTATTATAACATATATATATTGTACATATTAAATAAGAAAATATATTCAACTTAGCTAATGCCGTCCACTAATATATATAGAAAAAAAATTGGACTTTTCGTATCATGAGTGCTTCCATTTAAGAAGCCATTACCAAAATAGTCCTTATAATTAAAACTAGCTAATTTTCAATTTATGCAATTAAGTCCTTTCATTTAATCGGATACTCAAATGATAAAATTAAATCATGAAAATTTCACAGATATAAATTCACACAAAATAAACACAGAAAATAATTTAAAAAAATTTTTATGACTCAGATTCGTGGTCCCAAAACCACCGTTCCGATTAGGGTCTAAATCGGGCTGTTACAACTCTCCCTCTTAGGGATTTTCATCCCCGAAAATCTTACCGGTGGACAGGTTCGAATAACTTTCTCTCATTGTATCTTCTGGCTCCCATGTTGCTTCGTCAACTCCATGTTTATGACATAATACTTTAACTAATGAAATCTTTTATTCTGTAACTCTTTAGTCCCACGAGTCAAAATGCGAATCGGTTCTTCTTTGTAGGTCATATCAGGCTAAATTTCAATCTCAGACAGACTAATCACATGTGAAAGATCATAGCAATACCTCCAAAGCATCGAAACGTGGAATACTTTCCAACTCAGGTGGCAACAACAATCTGTAAACAACTGGCCCAATACGTTCTATAATTTCATACGGCCTAATGAATCTTAGACTCAATTTGCCTTTATGACCGAATCTGAGTATTTTCTTCCACGGTGAGACTTTCAAGAAAACTTTGTCTCCAATTTGAAACTCTATATCTTTACGTTACAAGTCTGCATAAGATTTTTGAGGATTCGATGCTGCTTTCAAACTTTTACGGATCACTTTCACTTCCTGTTCAGTTTCTCTGATAAAGTCAACCCCGTGTATCTTATTTCCACTGAGCTCAGTCCAGTACAACGTCGTACAACATTTACGACCATATAAAGCTTCATAAGGTGCCATTTTGATACTTGATTGATAATTGTTATTATATGCAAATTCAATCAGAGGCAGGTATCGTTCCCATGTACCTTTGAACTCGAGAATGCAACACCTCAACATATCCTTAAGTATCTGAATGATTCGCTAAGATTGGCCATCTATTTGCAGATGGAAAGCAGTACTGAAATGTAATTTCGCACCTAGTGAATCTTGCAGTTTCTTCCAAAATCACAATGTAAGCCTCGGATCTCTATCCAAAGATATAGGCACATTATGTAATCTTACAATCTGAGAAACGTACAATTTAGCCAGGTTATCAAGTGAGTAATCTGTACGTATCAGAACAAAATGAGATGATTTAGTCAATCTATCAACAACAACCCAGATTGCATCCTTTTTGCTCGGTGTCAACGGTAGACCAGATACAAAATCCATCGTAACTCTATCCCACTTCCATTCTGGTGTCATAATCGACTAAAGTAACCCTGAAGGTAACTGATGCTCAGCTTTTACCCATTGACAGACTAAACATCTCGTAAAAAAGTCAGAGATGTCTCGCTTCATACCATGCCACCAGTAAATCTATTTCAAATCATTATACATCTCTGTACTACTTGGGTGAACAGATAACCGACTACTATGTGCTTCATTCAAAATCATCTGAATCAACTCTGAATTCCTCAAAACACATATCCGGTCTCTGAATCTCAAACAATTATCAACATCAACTCTGAACTCTGAATCAGTATTTGTCTCACACTGAACTCGTTTTGCAATTAATTCATTATCAACCTTCTGAGCATCACATATTTGTTGAACAAATAATGGTCTTGCTTTCAATTCAGCTCCTATCGAACTAGCCTCAGACATGGTCATATGCGGATTCATTACATGCAAAGCAAACAGTGATTTTCGGCTTAAAGCATCAGCAACAACGTTAGCCTTTCCTGGGTGATGGTCAATCACAAGCTCGTAGTCTTTTAAAAGTTCTTACCATCGGCGTTGTCACAAATTCAGATCTTTCTGAGTCATCAAGTATTTCAGGCTTTTATGATCAGAATAAATGTGACATCCCTAATTTGGCCCTATTCGGAAAGTGATTTCGGGATCACAAAATCGAGTCACAGAAATAATTAAATGTTATACTCTGTGTTTATTATATGCGAAAGTGCATGTGTGAAAATTTCATGCTTTGATTTTGTCATTTGACAATAAAATTATGAAATAGGACCTATGTGAAAATTTCTGAAAATGCTATAGGCCAAATTGTAGTGGGCAAATAATTTGTAGTGTAAAATGGGAGGATTTGCATGTCAAACTCCCCATTTTATGTGTAGTGGCCGGCCATGATGTTGGTGGGAAGCAACATGTGCATTAGATAATAATAATTTAAGACATGAAGTTATGGTACTAATTGATATGTGTCATTTTATGTCATAAAATAAAGACTAAAAATAACAAAATGATGGAAGGGAAAAGTTTGTCCATCCTTGTTCATGGTAGCCGAAAATAGAAGAGAAAGGAGAGGAAAAGAGCTCCTGAATGTTCAGTTACTTGGAGAAGAAAATCCAAGGTGAGTTCGTGGTGCTTTGCTTCTATTTTGATGTTCATGGGTTTTTCTTGTTTCTACCTTAACCCATGAAGCATATTTTTTATTTTTGGTTGTGTTGTGAGCATTCGGTCATGAATGGAAATGAGAGAAATGGTTGTTGTTTCATGTTCTTTTGACAAAAAATGGAGAATAGATGAAGTTGAGCCAAGCAAATGAGCATGCATGTGCCTTAGATGCTAAGGGGGGAAAATCGGCTAACATGTTGTGTGTATTATGGCCGAATGTGAACTTGGATAATATTGAGTAATGTTGTGCTTTAAAATAATGAAAGGAAGATTATGCTTAAGTGAAGTTATAGGTATGTGATGATTGATTTGTGATATGCATGTTTAAATAACATGCATGCGAGGTATGTGTGAAAGAGGGAATTGGTAATAAATCTGCTTGAGACAGCAGCAGTAACGTGATTTTGGAAAATCACCATAAATTGTGGGAGATGATTTAGAAGCTAAATAAATTATTTAATTAAAGCTTAATGAGCCCAGCTTCTTATAAAAGAAACCATGTAAGCAAAAGAATTGTTGATGATGAGATATTTGAAGTGATGTGGGACAGGGTCAGAATGACTACAAGATCCTCTATTCTATTTTTATAAAATCATTATAAATTGTACAAAAATGGTTATTAGATGAAGTTTATATGCTTAGACTTATTAATGAGTCTAGTTTCAAATGAAATAAACGAGAACATATTTTGAATTCTGTACAATGATAAATTTGATTCGTAGTGAAGAGTGGTCAGATTAGTCAAGCAGTGAAATAAGGGGAACTTTAAGAAAAATCTGGTATTTATTGGCCAAACCAAAAATCCTGAAAATTTTATGGGTAAAATATATATGGGTATATTTTCAGAGAAAATTAAGGGCACTTGATTTGGAGTTTTGTAGCTCCAGTTATAAATGATTTAGTGACTGTTGATCAGGAAGACAGCTTGCAGTGAAATTATGATTATGTGGTAAACATTGACAAAAATTTATTAATGAGTTGCTTATTGATTTCTTATAAGCTTACTATGATCAGTAGGTGTGAAAGTTGAATATATATATTATATTTTGAAAGTGATGCTTGAATAGTCGAATAATGACTAATTTAAAATCTTTAAATTTTAAGCTCAAGAGCATAGCGGGGCAAATTCGAATAAGAGAAAAGAGAAAGTAATCAAATAGCCGTTGTAATCGTTTGGCAACATTCAAGGTAAGTTCTTAAGCGTTTAAGCTTGATTCCTTTTTATATGCCCAAGAGTTAAATTAATATGGTAAAGGGAATGTAAATTTTATTTAGTTAATGTGCCGAATATGTAATGATTTAAGGCTATAAGCCGATTATGGCTATTATGCTTAAGTTGAATTAGATTTGGAAATTTGATGCACTAAATGAGTGCTACAATGAATAAACAATGCCGTATATGTGCTGGTGGAGATATCAAGATTTGTGATTATTAAATACTTAAAGGAAACCATGATGTGTATAAAATTATTATTATTAGTCCTTTGTGGTAGCCGAATATGGCTTGGCACTAAAGTGATTAAATGTGAACTTCAATGAGGTAAACCATTAAAAGTGTGGTGCTATAAGACTATGGGCTAATACGATATGAGGATTCATTCCGTAAAGTAAATTATTCAGGTATGCGATATATACTTAGGCATGTTAAATCGATTGGAATTGAATCATGAATGTGAATTGAGAAGTATAGGTAAAAATGCCTATGACATATATGTGAGTAAGGGTAAAACCATCGTAAATTATCGATAAGGATGGGCTCCGTGCGGAACCATCTTATAATTGCTAATTTGAAAAGTTGTGTGTGACAGCCCAAAATTGACCCTAGTCGGGAAGTGGTTTCGGGACCGCTAAACCGAGTCACCGAAAGGTTTGAATGTGATGTTTATTATCTAGAATATGTAATCATGAATGTGTGAAAATTTCAAGCTTCGATTTAGTCGATTGCATGTGAATTTAGTCAATAGGACTTGTATGAGAAAATTTTAAAATGTGATAGGTCAATGCATGAGGACCTATTAGTGCATGTGGAAGAAAAAGGGGACTTGCATGTCAAATTCCCCCTCCCTAATATGTAGTGGCCGGCCATGCTATGGGTGGAAACATGTCACCAACATGTTGTGTTAGTGATGTATGGTAAGGAAAAATAAAATATTAAGCATGATAATTAAAATAAATTAAAGAAAGGAATTAAACAATGAAAAGGAAGGGTGATGAAAAAAAAATGGTCTCATCCATACCCCCCCTTGTTGCCGTGAGTTGAGGAAAGAAAACAAAAAAAAAAATGTGTGTTCATTCTTGAACACCTTTGGCCGAATAGAGGAAAGAAAGGAAGGGGAAGAGCTTGAGAAAATCGGCTATGGTGGTTTGCTAGACTAAGGTATGTTTGATGTTGTTCTTGAGATGCATGCATGTTTTAGTAGTTGACTTGAGTTCTAAAAACCCATGGTTCAATTTTGTGGATTGATGATGATTTTGTGTTTTGCCATTGATGAGTGCTTGAGCTTTTTGATAGTTGTTGATGAAAAGTGAAAGATATGTTAAAGATTAATATGTTTTGTGTTGAAGTTTTTGGTGATTTTGAGTAGTTAGGGCTAAATTACAAAAACAAATTTTTGAAGGACTCAAAGGTGAAATAAATGAGATGTATGGACTTATATGGGCACTAGGAAGATTCGGCCCTTAAGGAGTGTGACCAAACTTTGTGTATTTTGTGTTTTGTGGAATAAAGACTAAATTGTGAAAGTGCGAAATATTAGGGGTAAAAATGTAATTTACCCATTTATGCGTTATTAGACTAAATTGAATGAAAATATGTTAAATTAAGGCTTGGCAAGCTAGCTATTAAGGTGAAATGCTAATGTTAGTATTTGATTCGGTAATAATCTGTTTGGGGACAGCAGCAGTAAGGTGATTTTGGAAAATCGCCATAATTTGTAGGAGTTGAATTAGAAGCTGAGTGAATTATGCCATTAAAGCTTGAAGAGTCTATTTTCTTACAAAAGAAACTATGAAAACAAAAGAGTTACCGATCTTGAGATATTTGAAGTATTGTGGGGCTGAGTCAAAATGACTACTAGATTCCCTGTTCTGTTTTTAGAAAATCATTATAAATTGTACAAAAATGATTATAAGATAAAATTTATATGCTTAGACTCCTTAATGAGTCTAGTTTCAAATGAGATCAAATACAACACATTTTGAATTCTGTAAAATGAGAAATTTGATTCGTAGTGAAGAGTGGTCAGAATAGTCAAACAGTGAAACAGGGGAAACTTTGAGAAAAATCTGGTATTGATTGGCCAAGCCAAAAATTCTGAAAATTTTATGGATGGAAGATATACGAGTCTATATTCAGGGAAAATTAACGGCTAGTGATTTGGAGTTTTGTAGCTCCAGTTATAAACAATTTAGCGACTACTGCTCAGGAAAACAGCTCGTAGTGAATATGTGATTTTGTTGTAAACATTAATGAAAATTTGCCAATGAGTTATTTATTGACTATTATAAAGCTTACTATAATCTATGTGTGTGAAAGTCAAATCAATATATATATTATTCTGAAAGTAATACTTGAATAGTCGATTAATGACTATTTTAAATTATTGATTTGGCTCAAGAAGTTAAAGGAGGTGAATCGAGCAAAGGCAAAGAAAAGGTTATCGAGTAGTCGAGTTGGAACCGTCTTACCCAACACGAGGTAAGTCATTAAGCATGTAGTTGGTATTATTTCAATGGTCATAATGTTTATGTATTGATGCTGAATGGAATGAATAAATATACATATATATATATGTGCATGTACGTATGTGATGATGAAATTGTTGAATGAAAGAAAAGAGGTAAGATGTACTGAGTTGTTGATCTCGGCACTAAACGTGCGGGATAACCATTTATGACCATGAGATTGGCGCTAAGTGCGCGGGATTAAATTGTACAGCACTAAGTGTGCGATTTGACTATGTTGCACTAAGTGTGCGAAATGAATATGATGCACTAAGTGTGCGAATTGACCATGCGGCACTAAGTGTGCGAGTTTGACTATGTAGCACTAAGTGTGCGATTTGATTACGTAGCACTAAGTGTGCGAGTTGATTATATAGCACTGAGTGTGCGGACTCAATATACATTCGTGAATCATTATGGACACTATGTGTGCGACACTATTGAGTCGATCGCGGACAGCGGATCGGGTAAGTGTCTTGAGTACATGGCTAATAGGTGCTATGCTTATACTTGGTGTTGAGCTCGGTAAGTTTGAACCTATGTGACAAATATACTTGAAGTCACGTACATAAAATTTATCGTAGGATGGGTGAAAGGCCGTTTAGTCGTTTGATTGTAACGAAAATAAATTGATTTATGAAAATGCTTCAATGTCCTATTGATGAGTATATGGAATGTGAATGCATGAATTGATATGAAATTGAATTGATAGGTTGGAGGAACTATGGTATGGTTCGGAATGGATGGAGTAATTAGCCTCGTTCCATTTTGTTTTCTCTTGTGATAATGTTATTGATGGATGGTAGTGCATAGCTTATGACTTACTGAGTTATAAACTCACTCGGTGTTTCCTTGTCACCCATTATAGGTTGCTTGGACTCATCTATTTTTGCGTGGTCGGGCCGTCATCGAAGTCATCACACCGGATAGCAAGTTTTGGTACTTTCTTCTTAGTTGGCTTAGAAGAACATTTTGGCATGTATAAGCTATTACGTTGTGTTTGAACTTTGGCATGTAAACTTTAAGCCATGCGAAAATGGCACGAATGTTCGATTGAGTTGGATCAAGGGTAGGCATGAAATGAACCTAGTTACTTTCGTAACAGATGCTGGCAGCAGCAGTGTCATGAGATTGAAAAATCACTAAAAATAGTAGGAGTGGAATTAATTGATGAATAAATTATGTAAGCGAAGCTCGATGAGTCTGTTTTCATGAGGAAGTAATGAAAAGATCATATGGGCAGTATATTAAGAGATAATCAGATTTTTGTGGGACAGGGCCAGAACGGTTTCTGGATTCCCTGCTCCGACTTTGGAAATTCATTACAAATTAACCAGAGATAATTAGGGGTCGTACCATATATGTACAGATTCCTCTCTGAGTCTAGTTTTCATAGAAACAAACGGCATCAGTATTGAAGCCCCGTGCAGGGAGATATTCAAGTCGTAATGGGAAAAGGTCAGTGTAGTCGACCCCTGCAACTTGGGAGATTTTGACTAATAAACTGTACTAATTGGCCCAACCAAAAATTCTAGAAAAAAATACATAGATGGGCACATGAGTCTAGTTTCTGGGAAAAATTACGAAACTGATTTTCGAGTTACGAAACTCAAGATATGATTTTTAAAACGACTAGTACACAGATTGGGCAGTGTCTGGAAAATAAATTTTGTAAGGGGTTAAAGCCAGTTAACACCTCGTGTTCGACTCCGGTGTCGGTTTCGGGTTCGGGGTGTTACATTTTATTGGTATCAGAGCTATGGTTTAGTCGGTTCTAGGACTACCATAGCGCGTATGAGTCTAGCTATACATGCCGAATGTTAATGTTTAAATGTGTGATGACTTCCGACGGTTGAAATGTTTTTGTTTTGATTTGTAAATGGACCCCGGCGAAGAAAGAACCCTAGCGGATGACGTTGAGAGCGTAGCGGCTGCTCCTGCACAAGGGACGCCGCCTGTTGAACCTCAGTCATCTGCGAATAATCAAGGTGAGGGGGCTAAACAAGCCTTCTTTACCATGATGAATGAGTGGGTCGCGCAATATGCCCGAACCAACCCGGCTGTCCAACAATTCCCGAATTTGAATAATCCACCCCAAGAGCCTGTAATGCCATTAGTCGCTGATCCTGTGAGACTGAGTAAGCCACCTGTAGACTTGATTAGGAAGCGTGGGGCCGAGGAGTTCAAGGCCATAGTAACTGATGATGCCGAAAGGGCCGAGTTCTGGCTAGATAACACCATTCGGGTGTTCGATGAATTGTCATGCACACCCGACGAATGTCTAAAATGTGCTGTATCTTTGTTGCGAGACTCAGCCTACTATTGGTGGAGGACCTTGATTTCCATAGTCCCGAACGAGCGAGTAACTTGGGACTTCTTTCAAATGGAATTCCGGAAGAAATTTATTAGCCAACGGTTCATTGATCAGAAGCGTAAGGAGTTCTTGGAACTCAAGCAAGGCCGTATGACTGTATCTGAATACGAACATGAATTCGTAAGACTCAGTAGGTATGCCCGGGAGTGTGTAGCTGACGAGGTTGCTATGTGCAAAAGATTCGAGGAAGGATTGAATGAAGATTTAAAGCTACTAATGGGTATTTTGGAAATAAAAGAATTCGTAACACTAGTCGAACGAGCTTGCAAGGCGGAAGAACTTGGAAAGGAGAAGAGGAAGGCTGAATTTGAAGCTAGAGATTATCGTAAAAGATCGACGGGTAAAGCTCCGTTCTCAGCTGTAAAGAAGTTCAGGGAGGACATTAATAAGTCGAGGGCGACTGCGGGAATTTCCATCAGGGCAAGACCATCGATGGGCTCCCGAGCTACTTCGGTAGCTAGTGTGGGCAATAATCGTCACGAGAAACCTGAATGTCCCCAATGTGGAAGACGACACCTAGGTGAATGTTGGGGCAAGTCTACTAGCAGGGCCTGTTACGGATGCGGTTCGAAGGACCACCTCATTAGAGATTGCACGGAGCTGGATGAGAAGAATAAGATTCAAGGTGCAAGACCTAGTGGAGTGACATCTAGAGGTAGACCACCGAGAATTTTTGGAGGCAGGGGTGGTAGTCAGAGGGGGGCTTCTGATACGGCCGATCGCGCCGAGAACCGTTCTCCTGCTAGAGCATATGCCATTCGCGCACGAGAGGAGGCATCCTCCCCCGACGTCACCACTGGTACCTTCACTCTCTTTGATACTAATGTGATTGCATTGATTGACCCTGGTTCTACTCATTCATATGTATGCGAAACCTTAGCAACCAGTAAGACTCTACCTGTTGAGTCTACTGAGCTCGTAATTCGAGTATCAAACCCTTTGGGCCAATGCGTACTTGTTGATAAAGTGTGTAAGAGATGCCCTCTAATAATCCGAGAATCCTGTTTTCCGGCCGATTTGATGCTTTTGCCGTTCGACGAGTTTGATGTTATTCTTGGTTTGGATTGGTTAACCGCGCATGATGCGGTTGTGAATTGCAAAAGCAAGACTATCGATTTGAGGTGCGCAAATAACGAAATAATCCGAGTTGAGTCTGCGGACTTAAGGGGGTTGCCAGCTGTAATATCAGTAATGTTGGCCCAGAAATATGTAAGGAAAGGGTGCGAAGCATACCTCGCGTATGTACTTGATGACAAGGAGTTAGAAAAGAAACCCGAATCGGTGCCGGTGGTTTGTGAATACCCGGATGTTTTTCCTGAAGAGTTACCGGGTTTGCCACCTGTTCGGGAGGTAGAGTTTGGTATTGAGCTTGTACCTGGAACTACGCCAATTTCGATCGCTCCGTATCGTATGGCACTAACCGAGTTAAAAGAGTTGAAAGCTCAGTTGCAAGAATTGAAGGATAGAGGTTTCGCTCGACCGAGTTTCTCACCTTGGGGTGCACCAGTATTGTTCGTGAAAAGAAGGACGGAACCATGAGGTTGTGCATTGACTATCGTCAACTGAATAAAGTGACAATAAAGAATAAGTATCCGTTACCGCGTATTGATGATTTGTTCGACCAACTGAAGGGAGCCTCAATGTTCTCAAAAATAGATCTGAGATCGGGCTATTATCAGCTGCGAATTCGAGAATCGGACATACCCAAAACTGCCTTCAGGACGAGATATGGTCACTACGAGTTCTTAGTGGTGCCGTTTGGGCTCACTAATGCCCTGCGGTGTTTATGGATTTGATGAATCGGATCTTCAGGCCGTATTTGGATCGGTTCGTAGTTGTGTTTATTGATGACATCTTGGTCTATTCAAGAGATGAGACCGAACATGCTGAGCATCTGAGGCAAGTGTTGCAATTTTGCGGGATAAGCAGTTATATGCTAAGTTCAGTAAGTGTGAGTTCTGGTTAAGAGAGGTTAGCTTCTTGGGTCATGTGGTGTCCGCATCGGGTATTCGAGTTGACCCGAGCAAAATTTCAGCCATACTTAACTGGAAGCCTCCGAGAAATGTTACCGAAGTCCGGAGCTTTCTAGGGCTCGCCGGTTATTACCGACGATTTGTCAAAGGTTTCTCGATGATAGCCACACCAATGACGAAGTTACTTCAAAAGGATGTTAAGTTCGAATGGACGGAGAAATGTCAGAAAAGCTTCGATCAACTGAAAACTCATTTGACTGAAGCTCCAATTTTGGTGCAACCCGAATAGGGTAAAGAGTTTGTCATTTATAGTGATGCATCCCTACTTGGGTTGGGTTGCGTATTGATGCAAGAAGGTCGAGTTGTGGCCTATGCGTCGAGACAATTGAAGCCACACGAGAGAAATTATCTGACCCATGATCTCGAACTAGCCGCCATTGTGTTTGCATTGAAAATATGGCGACATTATTTGTTTGGTGAGAAGTGCCATGTGTTTTCGGATCACAAAAGTCTCAATATTTGATGACTCAACGAGACTTGAATCTGCGACAAAGACGTTGGCTTGAGTTGTTGAAAGATTACGAGCTTGTCATTGATTACCACCCGGGAAAGGCTAATGTGGTTGCGGACGCCTTAAGCCGGAAATCACTGTTTGCTTTGCGAGCGATGAATGTACACTTGTCTGTTCTACCTGACAATGTGTTAGTAGCTGAATTAAAAGCCAAACCATTATTGACTCATCAAATTCGTGAAGCTCAGAAAGTCGATGATGAATTGGTTGCAAAACGAGCTGAGTGTGTTCCGAACAAGGAATCGGAGTTTCAGATTGATGATGATGGTTGTTTGAGGTTTAGAAGCCGTTTGTGTGTTCCAAGGAATTCGGAACTCATTCCGATGATTTTGAACGAAGCCTATTGTAGCCGAATGTCAATTCACCCGGGGAGCACGAAAATGTACAACGACTTGAAACGTCGGTTTTGGTGGCATGGTATGAAACGAGACATCTCCGACTTTGTTTCGAGATGTTTAATATGTCAACAAGTGAAAGCGGAACATCAAGTGCCTTCAGGGTTACTTTAGCCGATCATGATACCCGAGTGGAAATGGGATCGAGTCACAATGGACTTTGTGTCCGGACTGCCATTGTCAGCAAGTAAGAAGGATGCGATTTGGGTTGTTGTTGATAGGCTGACTAAGTCGGCTCACTTTATCCCCGTGCGTACGGATTTTTCATTGGATAAACTAGCCGAATTTTATGTTTCACAGATTGTGAGATTACATGGAGTACCTATTTCTATCGTGTCGGATAGAGATCCGAGATTCACCTCGCGATTTTGGGAGAAATTGCAAGAAGCTTTGGGTACCAAGCTGCATTTTAGCACCGCTTTTCACCCCCAACCGATGGTCAATCCGAGCGGATAATTCAGATGCTTGAGGATATGTTGAGATGTTGCATCCTCGAGTTTAGTAGTTCATGGGAACGGTATTTACCTTTGATTGAATTCGCTTACAACAATAGTTTTCAATCAAGTATTAAGATGGCACCTTACGAGGCTTTGTACGGGCATAAATGCCGCACACCATTGTTTTGGACTGAGCTTGGTGAAAGTAAAATTTTCGGAGTTGATTTGATTAAAGATGCCGAACAGAAAGTAAAGGTGTTATGGCTCGAACACGGGATCGAGGAAGCTACTTGGGAAACCGAGAGCTCGATGAAAGAACGATATCCAAACCTATTTACCGGTAAGATTTTCGGGGACAAAAATTTCTTAAGTGGGGGAGAGTTGTGACAGCCCAAAATTGACCCTAGTCGGGAAGTGGTTTCGGGACCGCTAAACCGAGTCACCGAAAGGTTTGAATGTGATGTTTATTATCTAGATATGTAATCATGAATGTGTGAAATTTCAAGCTTCGATTTAGTCGATTGCATGTGAATTTAGTCAATAGGACTTGTATGAGAAATTTTAAATGTGATAGGTCAATGCATGAGGACCTATTAGTGCATGTGGGAAAAAGGGGACTTGCATGTCAATTCCCCCTCCCTAATATGTAGTGGCCGGCCATGCTATGGGTGGAAACATGTCACCAACATGTTGTGTTAGTGATGTATGGTAAGGAAAATAAATATTAAGCATGATAATTAAAATAAATTAAAGAAAGGAATTAAACAATGAAAAGGAAGGGTGATGAAAAAAAATGGTCTCATCCATACCCCCCTTGTTGCCGTGAGTTGAGGAAAGAAAACAAAAAAAAAATGTGTGTTCATTCTTGAACACCTTTGGCCGAATAGAGGAAAGAAAGGAAGGGGAAGAGCTTGAGAAATCGGCTATGGTGGTTTGCTAGACTAAGGTATGTTTGATGTTGTTCTTGAGATGCATGCATGTTTTAGTAGTTGACTTGAGTTCTAAAACCTATGGTTCATTTTGTGGATTGATGATGATTTTGTGTTTTGCCATTGATGAGTGCTTGAGCTTTTTGATAGTTGTTGATGAAAAGTGAAGATATGTTAAAGATTAATATGTTTTGTGTTGAAGTTTTTGGTGATTTTGAGTAGTTAGGGCTAAATTACAAAAACAATTTTTGAAGGACTCAAGGTGAATAAATGAGATGTATGGACTTATATGGGCACTAGGAAGATTCGGCCCTTAAGGAGTGTGACCAACTTTGTGTATTTTGTGTTTTGTGAATAAAGACTAAATTGTGAAAGTGCGAAATATTAGGGGTAAAATGTATTTACCATTTATGCGTTATTAGACTAAATTGAATGAAAATATGTTAATTAAGGCTTGGCAAGCTAGCTATTAAGGTGAAATGCTATGTTAGTATTTGATTCGGTATAATCTGTTTGGGGACAGCAGCAGTAAGGTGATTTTGGAAAATCGCCATAATTTGTAGGAGTTGAATTAGAGCTGAGTGATTATGCCATTAAAGCTTGAAGAGTCTATTTTCTTACAAAAGAAACTATGAACAAAAGAGTTACCGATCTTGAGATATTTGAAGTATTGTGGGGCTGAGTCAATGACTACTAGATTCCCTGTTCTGTTTTTAGAAAATCATTATAAATTGTACAAAAATGATTATAAGATAAATTTATATGCTTAGACTCCTTAATGAGTCTAGTTTCAAATGAGATCAAATACAACACATTTTGAATTCTGTAAATGAGAAATTTGTTCGTAGTGAGAGTGGTCAGATAGTCAAACAGTGAAACAGGGGAACTTTGAGAAAATCTGGTATTGATTGGCCAAGCCAAAAATTCTGAAATTTTATGGATGGAAGATATACGAGTCTATATTCAGGGAAATTAACGGCTAGTGATTTGGAGTTTTGTAGCTCCAGTTTAAACATTTAGCGACTACTGCTCAGGAAAACAGCTCGTAGTGAATATGTGATTTTGTTGTAAACATTAATGAAAATTTGCCAATGAGTTATTTATTGACTATTATAAAGCTTACTATAATCTATGTGTGTGAAAGTCAAATCAATATATATATTATCTGAAGTAATACTTGATAGTCGATTAATGACTATTTTAAATTATTGATTGGCTCAGAAGTTAAAGGAGGTGAATCGAGCAAAGGCAAGAAAGGTTATCGAGTAGTCGAGTTGGAACCGTCTTACCCACGAGGTAAGTCATTAAGCATGTAGTTGGTATTATTTCAATGGTCATAATGTTTATGTATTGTGCTGAATGGATGATAATATACATATATATATATGTGCATGTACGTATGTGATGATGAAATTGTTGAATGAAAGAAAGAGGTAAGATGTACTGAGTTGTTGATCTCGGCACTAAACGTCGGGATAACCATTTATGACCATGAGATTGGCGCTAAGTGCGCGGGATTAAATTGTACGCACTAAGTGTGCGATTTGACTATGTTGCACTAAGTGTGCGAAATGAATATGATGCACTAAGTGTGCGAATTGACCATGCGGCACTAAGTGTGCGGTTTGACTATGTAGCACTAAGTGTGCGATTGTTACGTAGCACTAGTGTGCGAGTTGATTATATAGCACTGAGTGTGCGGACTCATATACATTCGTGAATCATTATGGACCACTATGTGTGCGACACTATTGAGTCGGTCGCGGCAGCGGATCGGGTAAGTGTTTGAGTACATGGCTAATAGGTGCTATGCTTATACTTGGTGTTGAGCTCGGTAAGTTTGACCTATGTGACAAATATACTTGAAGTCACGTACATAAATTTATCGTAGGATGGGTGAAAGGCGTTTAGTCGTTTGATTGTAACGAAATAAATTGATTTATGAAATGCTTCAATGTCCTATTGATGAGTATATGGAATGTGAATGCATGAATTGATATGAAATTGAATTGATAGGTTGGAGGAACTATGGTATGGTTCGGAATGGATGGAGTAATTAGCCTCGTTCCATTTTGTTTTCTCTTGTGATAATGTATTGATGGATGGTAGTGCATGCTTATGACTTACTGAGTTATAAACTCATCGTGTTTCCTGTC